>NC_143480.1:26769946-26863946 GCF_027475165.1 Benincasa hispida | reverse complement strand
CATCTGGTTCAGCCTGAGGACAACAAACGACGTTTCCAAGATGAAATCAGAGGCAGTGACATTGATATTAGTGAATCTGGCTGCTATTATGGAAAGGGCCGATGAATCCTTGTTGCCTGGCGTCTACAAGGAAGTTGGGGCAGCTCTCCACACCGATCCCACCGGCTTGGGTTCCCTAACCCTCTTTAGATCTGTAGTTCAGTCTTCTTGTTACCCTTTAGCTGCTTACTTAGCTGTGCATCACAATCGAGCCCATGTCATCGCTCTAGGTGCTTTTCTCTGGGCCACCGCAACTTTCCTCGTCGCTCTTTCCTCCACATTCTTCCAGGTTCCTCTTTCTTATCTCTCTCCATTCATATCCTGTGAAGCTTACATATCTATGAATCTTATTTCAAGTAGTAATCTTAGGTTGCCCCCTCATAATAATGTTTCCATGTTTAAGTCTCATGTATCAAATGGTGATATTTGACATAACAACATAATCTGTTTAGGCCTTATCGTGATTGCGATCTTTTCCATTTTACTTTGGCCTTATAACTGACTAAAATGGAAGTAAATTAATCTCGTATTCTTTTTTAACTGTTGCTACCATTGTTAGTTCTACACATATCAGATAACTCATTAAACTAGTATTAATTCGATAATCATATTTAGGTGGCAATTTCTAGAGGTTTAAATGGTATAGGGCTTGCCATTGTGATACCTGCCATCCAGTCCCTAATTGCTGATTCGACTGATGATAGCAATCGTGGCTTGGCTTTTGGATGGCTACAACTAACAGGAAACCTTGGTTCCATTATTGGTGGGCTTTGTTCTGTATTAATGGCCTCAACATCTTTCATGGGAATCCCAGGATGGAGAATTGCCTTCCATCTCGTTGGATTGATTAGTGTCATTGTTGGTTTGCTACTATGGTTTTTTGCCAACGATCCACACTTTTCTGAGATTAATGGAAGATTTAAGGATCAACAACGCAAGCCATTCTGGTCAGAGATGAAGGATTTAGTTAAAGAATCGAAGTCAGTTATAGGGATCCCATCTTTCCAGATAATTGTATCTCAGGGGGTTGCAGGATCATTTCCATGGTCGGCTTTGTCATTTGCTCCTATGTGGCTTGAACTTGTAGGCTTTTCACACAAGAAAACAGGATTTCTATGGACTCTCTTTATAATTGCTAGTTCATTGGGTGGTCTTTTTGGAGGACGAATAGGGGATATTTTATCAAAACCCTTTCCTAATTCAGGAAGAATAGTTCTATCTCAGATAAGCTCAGGTTCTGCTGTTCCTCTTGCTGCAATTTTGCTGCTGGTTTTGCCGGATAATCCATCCACAACATTCTTGCATGGACTGATTTTGTTCATAATGGGTTTCTGCATGTCATGGAATTCACCAGCAACTAACAAGTATGTGCTTTCATCAACTAGAACAGAAATCTAATGCAGTAAACAGCTTTATATGATATAGCAATTCTTACTTTCATGCCACTTTAGGAGTCTCACTAATCAAACAATGAAGACTTTCATGTATATTCTAAAAACAAAGAAGATAAAATACCAAATTGCAATCTGCACTAGTAAACTTGATTGGTTTGGTTCCAAAATTCTCTGCTGAATTATGTTGCACAATGACATTCATGCCATAACGGTCAACGGTGGAATGCAAGTAAGACGAATTAGCTATTTTAGAAAGTACCACTTTGGGAGATCTTATGTCAATTAATGTCTTTCACATACTCTCTGCAACATGCTTTTTTGATTATTTGAAGCCAAGGTTGGATAAATAAAAAAATATGTCATCTCATACTTGTCATGCAATACACAGTTTTACCTGCATACTTAATACGTGTATACAGTCCAATATTTGCAGAGATAGTCCCAGAGAAGTCTCGTACAAGCATCTATGCATTGGATCGATCATTTGAGTCGATTCTATCATCGTTTGCTCCTCCTGTTGTTGGAGTTCTGGCCCAGCATGTTTATGGATATAAACCAGCTGCAAGAGGATCCTCAGACTCTGCACAGATTGAAACCGATAGAGAAAATGCAAAATCACTAGCCAGGGCACTCTATGCAGCCATTGGTTTTCCAATGTCACTGTGTTGCTTCATCTACTCTTTTCTCTATTGCTCATATCCAAGAGACCGAGAGCGCGCAAGAATGCATGCCCTGATAGAGTCGGAGATGCTGCAGCTGGAGTCTAACACTTCACCTCTTTATGAACGAGACAGTAAGTTTCAAATTTCAGTGGCAAAAGATGTTGATGGTAATGATCAAACAGAGATTGACCTTATATATGAAATTGAAGACAGTCTTGATTTCAACGACAACGATGAAAAGCATCTTCTTAATCATCAGCTATTAGTTTCTGATTCGCAATGACAATGTACAGGAATAACTTTCGAGATTGTTAGGGACTTGGGGAAATGTTGATCAACATGATCATAAGCAGCATTGACGTAGATTTCTTAAGTTCGCCTTCCTTCAAACTTTATACAAAATATGATTTTTGTTTTATTATGGTCGCTATGTTGCTGCATAGTTCACTGAAATCAAGACCATCCATGGGTTGATGGGTTTACAAAGAACAAAATTAGTGTACTTTAGTGGAAAACATACCATGAAAACTATAGCTGATATTTTATATCCTAACATGTGCTCCCTAATGTTGAAGTTTTGATGTAAGTTTAAATTTACAGTAATCCTCAAAATTTGTGATTTATCACAAAAAACAGCATCTGCGCACTTTAAAAGATAATTTAATGCTTCTAACAATTGAGGGAAAGACATGAATGGGGTTAAATACATAAATTTTACTATGAGATTTTGACTAACGGATGATCAAAATAAAGTTGAGGCTGAAAAGAAATGTGTTAATTAAAGAGATGAAATCAAACATGATATTTTGGCTATAATATATGGTTCCTTTTCTCTTGTTTTGAAACTTAATCCTCTTTAGAGAATTTCTCTAGAATCAATATATTTGCAAGTTGAAGGGAGAATACATCATTTTCAAGAAAAAAGAAAAAAAAAGTTAAATTAAAGACGAAGAGAAATATATTCTCACTGAATCGAAAATGGAAAACAAGAAGAGCACATCTGATCCCGAATCCCGCTCGACTGTCAATCTACGGTGATGGTGATGGAGAATTGTAAACTAAATGCTTCAAACCCTACTTCATCCTTTTAATTAAGCCAAATCTTATCTCCGAGCCATCCAGTTTTACCTTTACTTTATTATTAGTTCTTGTATTTTCTTTTTTTAATATTTTGTTGAATACTTATTCGGAAAAAAACCAATTATTCCCCCTAAAATTTTCAGGTTATACAAAAAGCAATTATTTCAATTTCTACTCTTAATTGCATATTCACCCTCTAATGTGCATTCTTGCATTCTTCTTTTCTCAACGTTTGATATGTCAAGGAATTGTACTAAATTTGATTTAAATTAAGATTTGAACCTCCAATGTACTCATGGAAGGAAGATAATACTTGATAATACCAACAAGAGTTTAGTTCAATTGACATTTGTATATGCTGATGACTAAAGGTTTCTGGTTCAAATTCTCCACCTCCAAGTTGCAGAAGAAAAGATAGTACATGACAATTAAAGCTTAGTAAAAATATATAAGTTATTTATTATTTTTTGCGCTACAAATAACTTAGGTTTCATTTGGTAACAATTTGGTTTTTGAAAAAAAAAAGGTAAAGAGGTATCTACGACAAGTTATCAATGTTACAGACAATGTTATAACATTCCACAGGACAATTATCAAATATGTAGAATAAGTAGAATAATACCAAAGATTGGTAGCCTAGTTCAGTATAAATCACCTACGTCTGAGGGGTAGTGTGCCCAGGAAAGATAACTTCACTAATATCAATGATAAGCAATAACAACGTAGAACTTATCTGCAATGATAACACAATTACAGTGACTCCCGAATAGCTTTACCACTCAATAGTGTACCTAGACTTCCCCTAGGTTTGAGACTCCCTCTCATGGAGACTTAGGCTCCCTTTAAGAAGTAGTATCAGTGAAGAATGTCTTAGGCGTCCCCTAAGACTGAGACTTCCTCTCTGTAAAACTCGAGCTTCTTTAAAGTCGTGAGACTTCTTCTCATTTGAATTGTATCTTTCCTTCTAGAAGCAAAGTCCCTTTTGCTCGAATGACTTAGGCTTCTCTTATGCTCTGAGAATCCCTTTTCAGATGAATCACGATACATAGAAAGTAAACATATTGGAGTATGTCTCTAAATAATGCAACTCTTTCCTTTTTACATGACTAATACACTTTTAATGTTGTTCTTGTAAAGACAGAACGATCAACTTGAACCAGAGTACTAGTTGTCCTATACATATGCATAGCAGAAACACATACAAGCAACCGTAACTTCCATAGAAGTTACACACTGAAAAAGGAAAAGAATAGACAAATAAGGTTGCTGAAGGAAAACCCAATAAGGAAAGTATTTTGCAGAATCTGTATTTTCATAGAACATCCTTTTGCTAGAAAACCACAAATGTAGAGACTACTCAGATAACACATGTGATACTTGAACAAATATTGCCAACCACATAATATCTAACAAACTCCCCCTTTGGCAATATTTTTAAGCATAAATAGAATTAATCAACATAGTCAGACAAACAAAAGCACAATGCCACTGAAACAAAACATAACAGTCTGAGAGGCAATCCACATAATTCAGACCAGCAGCAGAAACAGAACAAAAACATAAACTACCACAAAACAAGCAACTAAGTCTAAAAACAAGCAACAACCATAGCTAACACCAAATAACTCCATCTCATATTCGACTTCTCCCCCTTTTTTGCCATGCTTTAAAAAAAAAAACTAGAGAGAAGAAGCAAACAAACAGTCATCAACGATCATCCACATCATCGTCTTGTGCACTAGAGCTTCCACCATGATCAGGACCATGCAAAGCACAACGAAGAAAATTCAACATGTCATCCACCTCAGTTTTACGAGTGGAAAAATCCAGGGCCAAAATGCAAAGATCTTTTGATTCACTTGCTAGCACATGCATCACCTTTTTTCCGCATTGAGTCAGAAGAAACTTTCTAATTGGACCACTTTTAGTCACAGGGACATTAGTATGGACCAAGTTAAGGACATGTTTTCCCTGATACACTCTATAACTAAAGAACAGGGTAGGAGGAAGAGGTCCAGGCACGTCTGAGTCTAGGAGAAGATTAGGCTTTTGAGCTAGTAGGATCCTACAAATAAGTCTAGGAAAACACAACGGAACTTTGGTGGCTTGAGAAACAATATGATGTTTAATTTGATTAAGGATAAAGACACCCTAGTGGTGTTTTGTCAATCTGATACAGAAGACTTGTCAATGTAGTAGATAGACTAGATTTGTGAGAAGATAGGCAGCAGTTCTCAATCTTTATCTTAAGAAGCAGCACATATTTCACACTGAGATCAGAGCAAGGCAATTGACCTTTCTTGGGCCAAGCACGTTTGACTCCCCCTGTAAGTTCAAAAACAAAATCAGGTATAGACGATCGTTGTTCAGAGAAATTTTCAGGAACTTGATGATTCAGAAACTTGTTAATAAGAGAGGATGAAAACATAAAGCAGTGTCCTCTCACATGAACCATTTTGTAGTTCGAGTTGCCTTCATTATCAAACTGATGAGAGAGATTTACATAAAATTCATGAACCAATTGTGGGTAGTATGACGCAATGTCACATCCCCTAGCAGATTACTTTTTTAACCTAAGAGTGTGAGGACAACAGATGCCAACCCTCTTATGACATCTACCGCCAATTGAACCTTACATCTTATGAACTTGTATTACTAAGGGCTTAACTCTGTGAACCTGCTCATCAATAATTCTATCACAAAACACAACTTAATTTATCATCACAATACTCTAATTACAACATCATTATTAAGGAGATAGCTTATTATAAGTCAAACCTTGACTCTCATTTTGTAGAGACTAACTAATTATCAACCACTTCTAGATTAACACCTAACTAATAAACTCTTTTACAACGGTGGCAGACTGAACCTTCTTTGTCAAGCAACTCGAAATCCTGGAACGCTGGAACTTTTCTACTACCGGAGGGGGGGGGACAAAAACATTGGAGAACGTGAGCTAGGGAGCCCAGTGAGTGGCATATTTAAAAACATAGGCTTTTACTATGAAAATTCATTTTCAAACAACTCTCTAGCTCATTAGCATGTTCTTTCAGCCTAAACTTAGAAAACTCTTTGAATGTAAAGCAAATAAAAACATCGTACTCTCAACTAATTTAGTGAAAACCAGAGTTCGCTTAAATCATAAACTTCCAGAATTAGAACATAATATGCTAAACTGGAAGTTTCATAATTCAAATATCAACTGAAAACATCCTCATAGTTTCAGGGTTTAAAACATGCTTTTCATTAAGCTCATCAAATAATAAAATATCATATAACAACTCTGAAACCCTTGAAAGCATCTTACAAAACCATCATATAAAATCTTTGTACCCTTTTAAACCTTCGTTGGGTGGAGCTCCTTTTACTCATCATCTCCAACGTCAACCTTAGTTGAGGTGGAATTCTATATCACCAACAACGTCGATAATACTCTTACGTGCATGTAAACATTTCTCGAAGTTACCTTCGTCACCTTCAGCATTAGAGCGAAATCAACTCTACATGCCTTTGTCTCCTTCGGTAACGGGGACCCTGATACATTCACAACCTTCAGTACCAGGTTTCATAGCTAGGGTACTAAAAAATAATTTCATAACCAAGCTTTGCATAGAAAATTAGCATTCCTCATAAAACATAGCATTTTAAATGGCTATCATCATAAAATTCATTATCATTAGGAATGCTTATGCCTTTCAAATCATAATAAACATTGCATAACTCATGGTTCATAAACTTTCCTTTGAAATCATTCATGCATTTAAATGTATTTGAAAACATAGGAGCTTCTAGCTCAACTAAGAAATATTTGTACATAAGCATACTTCAAAGATATTCAAGCCCAAAAGTCATGAAAGGCTAACTCATTGTTTAGTATGCTTTGAGAACATCAAACTCATATAACTTCAAACCTTGCATTAATATGGTGATTGACACCAAGCCATGAGTTTAGGTAAAACCTCATCTAGCCTTGTTAAGAAATTCTTGCTTTAACTTCCTCTTTAAAATTTTGATGCCTTAAATAAAACATGAGTTTGATACTTAGTCTCCATAAAACCCTTATGCATTCAACTCTAGTCTTTAGGCAACATGTGTTGAGTATTAACTCATCTAAAGCGTGCTTTGATTTCATTCACCAAATATACTATACTTAGTCATTTTCAAATAGACTAAAACTTGAAAACTAGTAAAAGCATACACCTTGAAATACTTTAAGAGTTAGAAGCCACTCACACATAGTTAGCTCCCTTTCCTATTCTTTTAGGCCTCGAGCATCCCTTAGGTCAACACACACTTCTTCATTTTGTAGCATAGTTGGCCACATGGTCCCACTCTTGGACGCATGGTATCTCCTTGGACCATGGTTCTTCCTTGGGCGCATGGTCCTTCATGTTTTCCTTCATTTTCCAACACTTATAGCATCAATTCCATCTCGAATTAGATAAAACATCCTTCATAAAAATGTTAAGAATTGTCTTAGACATCTTACCACAAAATTTGAGTCTCTAGTTCCTTCTCTAGAGCTCAGAATGCTCCAAATACCCCAGCCTTCTCCAGATGCTTTGAATTTTTACCTTCATTGTGTTCTCTTTACTTTTGGGCATCCTTCTGGCTAAATCTTCTCATGGCAGCCCAGGATTATACTGTACACTCAAATAGCTTCAACTTAGTTAAAAATATTACTTTTAGCACAAGCCAAATGCTCACATCGCTTGCTTTTTTCAACCTTTAGTCAGCTGCTTGCTTTTTCATCACCTAAATCCCAGGTTCAAATTTCAAAACATATAACTCGAAATATATTCATTAAAATCTAAACTTCCTTCTGTGGACCTTTTAAATATTAGTTTAGCTAACTTACCTCAAAATTAGAGCTCTTAATCCTTCTTGAAACACTTGAAATTCATCAAATATCATGGACTGCCCGATTGAACTTAGAATCTGCACTACCTTGATTCTTCTTTAATTTTAGCATCAAATCGTGAAGGTTTTCTTTCAGCATCCCCATGTTTTCTTCCTCACCCATCCAACTTTCTGATAGCTCTAAGATCACCTTTTTTGGTTGAGTAAAAAGGGCCAAATCAATCCTCTTTCCATAGCCCACATTTATAGAGAATTCTATTAGAATTCCAGCTTTCTCAATTTTGCCAAGTAACCTCCCTAGTTAGCTTTTTTCTCATATTTGGCTTATTGAGATTGGTATCCTAAATATCTTTTGTATTCTCGTAGTTTGTAAACTCTGTATAAACAAATTACTACTATTAAAATAATTGTTATTTTATGAGCATACACTCAATCCAATAAACAAAGATCCTAGGTTATTTTATATAATTTAAACATGTATGTAAAGACATACAGGTGAATCATGTTTAAATGATAACCTAAATGGTCTGTGGTAGATGGATAAGATTGGGTACCTTATCCTAGTGACACTAGGATACGACCTGCTTTATAGATGTTACAAATATTGTAAAGTGCTATAAATTATCTGATCCTGATCATTCATGTGGAGACTATTGGGTTGTATGTCCTAAAACTCACAGTTTGTAATGTTAAACATATTCTATTATCAATAAAGATGTTATTGATGTTTATTCAATAAAATTGTTATTGAATATGTGAATTGCACTTATAAAGACTAAATCCAATAAACTAAAGATCCATGACTATTATCTGAATACATGAATTTTATGTGGAGACATAGAGTAGATCAAATTCAGTAAATAGCCAAAATGGTCTATAGTATACGAATAAGGTTGGGTACCTTATTCTGGTAATACTATCGGATGCAACCCACTTTGTAGTTGTTACAATTTGTTGTAAAGTACTACAAACGAAGTGATCCTAATTTGTTCATGTATTGACATGAGGAGTGGGGGTGTCCTATGCAATGAGTTTGCATAAGATCATACTAAGAATTAAGTAACTCTTACTTTATAACGTTGTTTACTGTTTAAAACTGATTATTTCAAAGAGATGACTTAGGTAACTTGACCTTAATCCTAAGCTAACTATGAACTCTTGTTTATTCGACATTATCCTTAGATTTTCATGGGTGAGGGTTGACTCAATAGTGCTGGCTCAATAAGCCTATCATTTCAGAGGTAAGATTGGATAGATAGCTGAGGACATAGGGTGCAAGACAGAATTCACTCGTACCCACTTTTAAGGATAGTAAAAGGTTGTTCCCTTAAGTGTTGGCTCTGAGTCTTGAACAAGGGGCCCCACCCTCTCATTGACCCGAGAGGGACTCGGTTTAGTGATTGGATCACAAACCAATTATTCATTAGAGGATCAGTGGGACTTAAGGAGAAAGATGTAATCTTGGGGGTAAAACAACTTTTGACCTAGTCATTATTATGAACAACCTGTGAAGGGTTAACTTACTAATCTTGGTTATATCGAGTGGACATAATATATCTACAATGAGGAGAGTGCAACTACTGGGCTTTAGTGGAGTGACCCGGTAGTTAACAAATGGTGGTTAATTAGGTTAAAGAGTTTAGCCGGTTAATCTTGGATCGTTGAAGCCCATGATCTGTAGGTCCATAAGGTCTCTCTACTAGCTCATATCAGACTAAACCTTTGAACAGTGCGACGAACGAATTTGAAGTGTCCAAATTTGGCTTTTGGAGTAAAGCGTTAAATATATACGATATATTTAACATAATGTTTAATTATGGATTAAACATTAAGAGAGAGAAAATAGGAGATATTTAAATAAGATTTAAATATCAAGATTATGAATAGTGATTCATATTCATTGGGATTATTGTTAGATTTAATATTAAATTAATTAATTAATTAATTAATATTAATTTAATTTTAAAATTTATTATTATAATTAATTTTGAAATTAAATGGAATTGATCAAAATTGCATTAAAAGTCAAATTGTTGACTAAATAAAAAATACAATGAAAGTCAAATAGTTGACTTTTGACTTTGAAAGTCAAAAAGTCAAATTTGTTGACTTTGTACTTTGAGAGTCAAACTTTGACCAAGTTAGTGGAAAGATCCAACACTTGTGAGTGGGAAATGCCAACTTTTGTATGGCTAAGTGTTGTCTTCATTTGAAGACACTTGCCTCACTAAATCCCACTTTGAGTTAGTGGATTTTTTAGTGTCAAATTCTCATCAAACTCAAAGTTGCATGTTTTGCATGTAATGGTCTTTAAAAGGAAGAGTTTCTTGTTTGTTTAGAACTCTTGGCCATAGTGGAATTTGATGAGATTATATGATAATCTCATTACAATCTTCTCTCAAAGACTTAATCTTTTCCTCTCCAAATTAGTCACTCGCCGGATTCCACCAACCCGTTCTAAGGCCGGAGAATAGTCGAGAAGACTCTCGTGGTGGAGTACGAACTATTCATGAAGAGATTGGAACTAATTTGGAGAAGATTTAAAGTCTACAAAGGTTGTATTTCTACTTCCTTTTTTCTTGTTTTAATTGCATGCTTATCCTTTGTAATTAACCTAATTAGAGTACTTTAGATCCACTTTTCTTCCGCTGTGCATGTGTTCGTTCCATCAATTGGTATCAGGATACGTTGACACGCATCCTTCACCCACTTACTATGAACTACTTCCCCTACTCACCTTGATATTGACCCATATAAATACTTTTCGAATGGAGGTCACTTCCAAGGTGACACGAAGTGTTGCACAGATCTCACGGTGTGAACTTTTAGGGATGTGAGAGCTAAGAACAACACATCCTATATGTTATTAGTCTCCCAATGAAGTGTTCTATTTGTTTTTGGATAAACCTTTACTTAGGAATGTTCCAGCTAATTAAACAACCTAAGTCTATGTGGTTTATCCAAGTATAACGATTATAATTGAATTTAACCTACGATGTCTAGGTGATAACCAATTTTAAGACCTCATACCGCTCACGTGTGCTCATAAAACCGGTTAACAACGCTCAATTATTTAACCATAATCCCCAGGTAGGAAGTGTTTCATAGCCTGTCAACTTAAGTATCCTCAGCCTTAGACAGGATTATATATCGGTTGAGTTTGTAACCATATTTTACAAGATGTCGACCTATTTTAACTATTAAAATAGGTGGTTAGCATATGTGAGCATGCTTTTATCTTTGTCATGGATTTTAATGTCTAATCCAATTTTATAACAACCTATAAAATAATAGACATACTTATGCATCCATAACATGCTTTTATGTAACAAATATATAAATATTCATTCCATACATTAATATAACAACTTATATAAAAAAACATGGAATTCTACACATGCATACAATACATTATAACACTTATAATCTACTTTCAACACATGCTACATGCTTATCCTATGGTGGCATTTTAAATCTAAATTGCATACAATATGCACATAATAGATAAATTATTTAATTCATACATTCACAATGCATAATTAAATAAACACACTAAAATGGACTAGTTTTGACATCCTAAGCTAGCTAAAAGCAATACTTATTACAATAATAAGCAGAAATCAGCCTCGAACAGCCTCTGAACACTTCGAACCAGCTCAAACCTCTTGAAAAAAGCTTGAATCGGCCTTCAAAACTGCAAAACTGCCCAAAATCAGTCAAAACTGGTTAAACCAATCGAACTGGATCGGTCTAAACCATCTGGATCGACTGAGCCACCAAACTGAGCGCGCAGGTCAACGACTGAAGTAGATTGGGTCAACGGGTCGGCTGGGCGCAGGTCAAGATGCAGACGGCTAGAGTGGAAACGGAGCGTGGGTCAAACGGAAAGGGCTGGGGCGCGCTGGGCTTAAACTAGAATGGACGGATCAGGTCGGGTCGCGGGCGAGTCACTGAGTCTAGGAGTTACCACACACGTCAGCCACTTCCTCGTGGGTTGAATCCCCACTCGGGTCAGGTCTACGGGTCGAAACTGGGTTTGGAGGAGTCAATTCAGGTCTATGAAAAATTTCACCAAAATTGGAGCTGTCCTTTTTGCTGGAACCGAACAATTACAGCCTAATTTCGACTCTAATGACTCTAGCAAATTTATAGACCCTTCAAGACATGTTAAAGCCCATGAAATACCATGCAATTACAATAATTAGAATTTTTTTTTTATAATTTCAGCATGTTGAATTCTTCAAATTTACTCACTTTCGACACTTTTAACGATAAATCAACATGGAAATTGAATATACTAGCAGTTGATGATTTAGACTATGTTTTAACAGAGGAATGTCCTCTATCTTCTAATTCTGCTACTGACCAGAAGGCACAACAAAGTAAATATGATTTACTTGTCATTGAGACGTGCTTGGTGGAAAATGATAAGTTAACCTGGATAATGGATTGAGAAGGTTGTTTCGGCTAAAGCAGTGGGAGATATAAAGTTATTTATTGGAGATAGACACATTTTACTTGAAACTGTTTATTACATTCCTTCTATGGAAAGGAATTTAATTTCTATCTCATGTTTGCTAGAACAAAATTTCAAAGTTTCTTTTGAATATAATGAAATGTTCATTATCTCAAAAGGTAATATAGTATGTTCTGCAAACCTAGAGAATAACTTATAAGTATTAAAATCGACTGAGGTAAAATCCGTTTTGAATATAGAGATGTTTAAAACGACTGAAACTCATCATAAGAAAAGAAAATTTTCTCCAAATGCCTATCTTTGACACTTAAGACTAGGTCACATTATTCTCAATATGATTAGGAGATTGGTTAAGAGTGAACTTCTAAACCAATTAGAAGATAGCTCTTTATAGCCATGTGAATCTTGTTTTGAGGGTAAGATAACCAAAAGATTTTTTACTGGAAAAGGTTTTAGAGCCAAAGAACCCTTAGAGCTAGTACATTCAGACCTTTTGTGGTTCGATGAATGTTAAAGTAAGAAGAAGGTATGAATATTTCATCAGCTTCATTGATGATTATTCAAGGTATGGCTACATTTATCTAATGCATCATAAGTTCGATACACTTGAAGAGTTCAAGAAGTATAAGGTAGAGGTTGAGAACCAATTAGATAAAAAGATTAAAATATTTCGATCAGATCGAAGTGGTGAGTACATGGACTTAAAATTCTAGGACTATTTGATAGAACACGGAATTCAGTCACAACTCACAGCACCTGACACACCTCAACAGAATGGTGTTGTAGAAAGGAGAAATAGAACCCTGTTGGACATGGTTCGTTCTATGATAAGTTATGCTCAGTTACCAAGTTCTTTTGGGGTCACGTAGTATGGACTACAGTGTATATATTGAATATGGTTCCCTCGAAAAGTGTTTCAGAAACACCTTACGAGTTATGAAGAGGATGTAAAGGTAGTTTACGTCACTTTAGGATTCAGGGTTGTTCAACACATGTGTTGGTACAAAACATAAAGAAGCTAGGACGCCATTCAAAGGTATCCCTATTTGTAGGCTATCCCAAAGAGACAAAAGGTGGCTATTTTTATCATCCTTAGAAAGACAAAATATTTGTGTTGACAAATGCAACATTTCTAGTGGAAGACCACATTAAAAATCATCAACCTCGCAGTAAACTAGTATTAAGTGAGATAACCAGAGAAACTACAGATCGATCAACAAGAGTTTTTGATCGTGCAGGTCCTTTAACAAGAGTTGTTAGTGGAACTGGTACCTCACATCCTTCTTAAGAGTTGAGAATGCCTCGTCGTAGTGGGAGGATTATGCAATAGCCTGACTGATACATGGGTTTAATCGAAACTCAGGTCGTCATACCTGATGATGGCTTAAAGGATCCATTGACTTTTAAATAAGCAATGGGTGATGCGGATAAGAACCAGTGGATAAAAGTCATGAACCTCGAAATGGAGTCAATGTACTTTAATTCAGTCTGGGATCTTGTAGATCAACTAGAAGGGGTAAAACCATTGGTTGTAAATGGATCTACAAGAGAAAACGAGATCAAGTGGGTAAGGTACAAACCTACAAAGCTAGATTCATGGCAAAAGGGTTTACCCAAAGAGAGAGGGTGAACTATGAAGAAACCTTCTCTCCGGTTGCCATGATCAAGTCTATTAGGATACTCTTGTCCATTGCCACTTTTTAGGGTGGACTATGATGGGAAATTAGATGTCAACTACTAGACAACTAAAATTCCGTGGACACAATATGCGATGCATGTCCTTAATGTATGCATTGATTATCATGCATCGTGGTCATGCATTGGAATGGTTTTGCGTTAACAAATGTATGCGATGACCATGTGTCTTGTCACAAGTTTTCTTATGCTCACGCCAAGTATAATGCGAACGCAAGTTTCTCGGGTGATCCGAGGTCGAACTGAGGGACTTGTAGCTGGATGAATGCGGTAATGTGCATGCGGCGGTTGAATAAAAGAATGATGGAGGGGTTGCTAAACTAACACTACTCCTACTCCTAACTAACAGACAACACAATGAGAATATGAATGAGAGGTAGAGACACGAAAACTATTGATAAAATAGATAAAATGTGGAGATGTCTTCATTGCAATACTTAAGAGTGATCGCAAGGGCAACCTTAGTCAACGCAGCCATGTGATCATGCTAGACACACTTGAGCCTAACTCTAGGACATATGCGATGTATCTGCGATATTTTTGGTAAGCCTATGCCTGCTTAAACCTCCATAACCGGCTCACATGCTCTCGCCGCATGAGCATGCTAACCGCATGCCACCGTATCCTACTTCCTGGACGCATGAAATATCCTATCTGTAGGGTGCATACGCTGTGTGATTGCAAACGAAACTTATCTCTAAGTTTCCCATGCTTGCCTATGCGTTCCAATCCGCTCTATTGAGTCTTAGATTTGGGTTTTAGACTACTCTCTCAAGTATGCCTAAATGATGAATGATGCGCTCATAAGACAAGGTAACCGCATGAACTTTGTTGACATAAGATTATTCCTATCTCTAGTGAACAATAGCTTACATTTCTTAATGCCACCAACCACTTACCCTCGCTGACTTTACTCATAGACAAGCGTTGCATTCACCTATAGACAGGCGTAGCTACAACTTCACATTAAGCAAATAAGGTTTACTCACACACTCACGCAACGCACACCTCTCGGTGGTTTGCTACATGCTTCATATCCCTAATCCACATGACTAAGTATGCGATACTCTAGCAATCTCACTAAGTGATGCAATGAAAGTTAATGATGCTAAGTAAAGAAGATGGAGATGGAATCGAAGGAAACATAGAAATGTATTAAACACAAAATGTATTAATTCCTTAATCCATAAATGTAGTGCAATACAATATAAGAAAAGAAGAGAAAATGAAATGACCAGCTGGAAGCAATGTCTTGCTTCCAGCGGATGTGCGTCAAGGAAACTGGTGGTGCCATGGAAGGGTGGTGGAGTTGACTCTCTCGAGATCTAACTCTTGTCGAAGGCTCCAGTTGTCACTCGGAATGAAAGAAGAAGGAGAAGAACTCTCAAGCTTTCTTCTCATGCATTTTTCTGGATCACAAGGATCCGCCCTAAGGCGAACCTCAGGCGAAAACCTTGGATAAGTTGAAATTCTGCTCATCGGCTTCTTTATATAGAGCCTGAATTGCTGACAACATTAATGGACTGCTCTGATTCTGATATTTGCAGCGCGTTAGTCCTTTCTGAATCTCTGCTGCTAACGGCGTGGTAGGTGAAATGTCAACATCATCTTTTTAATTTTCCTGAGATATGTGTTGATGCGTTCATTCCACCAACCTTGCGTTGATCCCTCTATTATGCGTTATCGTGTAGCCACAATTGTACAGTGATCGCATTCGCTTAATACTGCAACTTCTACACGATGACCGCAATTGCTTGACGAGCGTAACTCCCATGGGATGGATGCATGCGGCTAATTAACGCAACACCCATACGTTGATCGAACGCGTTCGCCTTTGCGATGGAGAGTTTCTCCACATGCGGTCGTCTATGTGGTAGTCCGGCTTTCGTGTTTGCGTCTACTTCTTGCGTTAGCTACAAAAATAGACAATTCAACGCAAAATAACACATAATATTGAGTTAGCCGAGATTCTTCATGCTGATCAACGCAAACTTATTTTCTCATGAATTCCTAACATAATTACCGCATATTCTGCTTAACAGCCCTCATAATTCTAAATAAAAGGCCTAAGATGACATGCATTTCTGCATGTCATCACCCATCCTTAACTTAGCCAACTTAACTTCCTCCTCAAACTCTTCTAAGTCCAATGCAAGCCTTGCTTCCAAGCACCACGACTAACGTTCACAAGTCACTCCACCTCGGAGAATCCTTAGGAAGAAGTTTCGGGGGTTACACCCAAGGTTCAACATAGAGCGAAAAAATATTAGCCTTCACAAGTAAATTCATAATTGTTAAACAGTCTTGTGCTTATTTAGACAGATCTCTTTCAACAACAATCCTCTTGTTTACTACAAACTTCCACTCTTAGCACTATCCTCAGAGTTGAATGATGTACCATCTAAAGGCACGACTGGAACATCTTTCTTTTTCACTCCCCTTTTGGACTTAGTTTTTTGAATATCCTCATCCAACATAACCTGAGGATCTTCTTCTAACACATTTTCTTCTTCATCAACCTATTATGAGTTAGAAATTATTGCATTTTGAGTACCTAGCTTCGAGGAACCAACACCCTTACTAGCACACTTTTGCATATCTTCTTGCTCCAACTGACTAATCGACACATTATCATCAGATGATTCATTAGTAGAACTGGAAGAGCTCTTACTTGCTTTTTCCTCCTCATAAGTATTTTCACTCTCCTCAGCCTTATCAGACATATTATCCTCAGTTTCATTTTCAGGACTTGCCTTACTTGAGTTACTTTTGTCATTCAGGCCTTCTGAATTCCCATGATCATCTTCATTTTCAACATACTCAGATTCATGTAACTCCCTAGATGTAATAACATTCGACAACATATTTAGAGACTCAACCTTAATAGTTTTAACATTTTGAACTGTTTCAACGATATTGGACTCAACCCCCAACATAGTTGGACTAATTTCAGTTAATCTATCTTTTGATGATTTCATATTGTCAGAAACCCTAGACCCCTTTACTCTATTTTCATTAATTTGTGTTTGTTTTATCGTTGCAGTATGCATGTCATCCCCAACGATAGTGACAGTTTCATTTCCATAGTTAACAAGAAGAGGATCATTACTTGTAGGGTTCCGAAGATCAGATGGAAGTTGGGAAGGCTCAATTTCAACACCAGAACCCACAAGGTCCTCCATGATCGGTCTAAGGGAGGTCTCACCCATTCTTTTTCTTAAGCTTTAGCTTCTCTCGCGCGAGTTGTTTGTTTTTGCTTTGCATCAGGAGAAGGAACAACATTACCTTGTTCCAACGTCTCAGCATTAGGGGTTCTCATTTGCCTCAGTCTCCACAACACTTCCTGGAACAATTTCATTGGAAGCTTCAACAACCTTCTTTCTCTTCGCTTTTTCTTTGTATTGGACCATTTAAGGTTTTGTGGTATGAGCTTCTGTACGAATACTCAACATTTTGTTTGCAACCATCAGATACACACCACGAACACAGGGGAAGTTGAAAAGATCGTGGGTATGCAAAAATTCAAAAATCTCTCTCCTGCCAAAACTCAATTGACGGAAGTTATTATGAAAAGCCAAGCATTAAATATTTTTCAACTTACCCTGATTTGCCCCTTGAAAAGCATGAATATCATGCTATGTGTCTTGCTTCTCTGAAACGGGCCTTAATCCTTTTACAACCCACTTGCAAAACCTGATTAGTTACTACAAATCAATTGTTCAAAGGTCCAAGGCAGTACGGAGAGCTTTAAATTGTTTATCATCAAATACCTTTGTGAAATGTCAGCAATCTGGTTTTCAGTTCGAATATGTTCTAAGGCAATCTATTTACTTTCGACCAATTCTTGGATGAAGTGGTGCCTGATGTCAATATGTTTTCTTCTACTGTGCTTTACTAGATTCTATGAGATATTAATGATACTTAAGTTGTCACAATACAATGTCATAACATTTTATGTGACATTATATTCTTTGAGCATTTTCTTCATCCAAAGACGTTGAGTGCAACTACTTCCCGTAGTAACATATTCGGTTTCAGCAGTGGAAAGAGACATACAATTTTGCTTTTTGCTGAACCAGAATACGAAATTGTTTCCTAAAAAAAAAAACCACCAGAAGTGCTTTTTCATTCTTATGAGCTTCCAGCCCAATCTGCATTACAATAACCAACAAGAGAGCTGTTAGTGTCAAAAGAGTACAGAAGAACATACTCACATGTCTATTAATGTATTTCATAACTTGTTTGGCACCCAACAAATGACTTGATTTAGGATTAGTTTGATATATGGCACAAACTCTCATTGCAAAAGCAATGTATGGCCTGCTAGTAGTGAGATAAAGCAAACTTCCTACAATGCTTCGGTACAAACTCTCATCAACACAAGATCCATTAGAATCTTTAGACAATTTAGCATGTGTAGGAGCTAGAATCTCTTTGTACAAGCCTTTTCAAACCCAAATTTTTTGACCAGGTCTTTTGCATATTTTCTTTGAGAAATGAATATTCCATTTTTAAGTTGTTTGATATGAAATCCCAAAGAAATATGTTAACTCACCCACCAAACTCATTTCAAATTCTGTTTGCATTTGATTGACAAAAAGATCTACAAGATGCTGGGACATTCCTCCAAACACAGTTTCATCCACATAGACTTGAGCAATTACAAGGCTCGCTTTTTCTTTCTTCACAAACAACGTTGTGTCAACTCCCCCTCTCACACATTCCTACTTAAGAAGAAATTTAGATAAGTGATCATACCAAGCACAGGTGCTTGCTTCAAACCATATAGAGCTTTTCGAAGCTTGTACACATAATCAGGATAAACTATATCAACAAAACCTTTAGGTGTTCTACATAAATTTCTTCATTCAAGTACCAATTAAGGAAGGAACTTTTAACATCCATTTGATAGAGTTTGAATTTTAGGAGACAAGCCATGCTTGGCAGAATTCTAATGGTTTTCAAGCATGCTACGGGGCCAAACGTCTCATCAAAGTCAATACCCTCAATTTGAGAGTATCCTTGAGCAACCAAACGGACTTTATTTCTAGTAACCATTCCATTTGCATCAGTTTTGTTCTTGAATATCCATTTGGTGCTAATGACATTTGCTAAGATAGGACGAGGAACTAACGTCTAGACTAGATGTTTTTCAAATTGCAGTAATTCTTCTTGCACGACATTCACCCAACACATATCTTTTAAAGCTTCAGTAACATTCTTAGGTTCCACTAGAGATGTGTAACAGATATTACCAATCATTTGCAAAAAATCCACCTTTTCTTTCTTCTTAATGGAGACTCCAGATCTAACATCTTCTATAATATTACTAGAAAGATGATTCTTCAAAATTCTACTAAACGATTGTTTGGTATACTTAGGACCATCTTCATTATTCGAGACTGTGTCGTGTTTAGAATTTTTAGTAATATCACAGGCATTGTCATCAACACTTGGTGAAACAATCAACTTAGATTTACACACATCTGTCCCAATAGATTCATCATCACCTTTCTTAATAGCAAAAATTTCACTATTTGCATCATCTATAACAATACTAATAGGTTCGATAGCACTCTTTATATGCTTGTTATAAACCTTGTAAGCTCTGTTGTTTGCTGAGTACCCCAAAAAATGATCCTTCATCACTTTTGGAATCCACTTTTTTCTTTGGATCAATCAGCTAGTATATAACACAAACTGCCAAAAATATGAAAATATTTGACATTGGATTTTCTCCCCCTCCAAATTTCATAATTTGTGTAGTCAGTTCCCAGAAGAACAACAATGCGATTATGAATATGGCAGACAGTACTCAAGGCTTCTGCCTAGAAATGATGAGGTAGGTCATAAGCATGGAACATAGCACGAGCCATCTACTGGAGAGTGTGATTTATCCATTCAACAACTTTATTCTGCCGAGGAGCGATGAGAGTAGGGAATTCATGACGTATACCTTCAAAATTACAGAATTCAACGAATTGACTATTTTCAAACTCTGTACCATGATCACTACAAATACGGACAATGTTCAGCCCTTTCTCTCTTTCCAATTGAAGATATAGTGCCTTAAGCACATAGAAAGACTCAGACTTTTCTCTTATGAATTTATCCCAAGTGTATCTAAAAAAGTCATCAACACAAACCATGACATACCTCTTCCCACCAAGACTTTCAAATTGCATGGACCCTATGAGATCAACATGAATTAGCTCAAGAATGCAATTTGTAATAGTTATGGGTACCTGTTTATGAGACACTTTTCTTTGTTTCCCAACTTAGCATTCTCTACGTATAACTCCTTTATAGCTACTGACATTTGGAAGGCCAACCACATCATTTCTCATCATGGCCTTCTGTATAGTTTGAATACTAAATGTCCAAGATGCTTGTGCCATAAGACAAAATCATCCTGCTTAGAGACAAGACAACTTTGCTTTAAATTAGTAGGAGTTCATAAGTAACAATGGTCCGATGAGCGCTTTCCTTTCATGACAAGAGATTTAGCATTATCCGACAACACAACCATCTTTGATAAAGTTAACATTCAGCCCCTGATCATATAATTGGCTTATGTTGATAAGGTTTGCTATCAGGCCCTCTACCAGCATCACATCATCAAGAACAGGTAATCCTGGATATTTAAGTTTTCCTTTTCCAACAATCTTTCCTGTGGCTTCATCACTAAACGTGACCTAACCCGATCCAAAAACCTTAATATCATAAAAATAACTCTTTTCTCCTGTCATGTGCCTTGAACACTCATATAAAAAAAGCTAATCATCTTTGGTTGAAGATCAAAGAGATGTAAGGACAATATTGCAGCGATTTAGGTTGTATTTGACTTTCTATACTTTCTTCATTGTGGAGAATTAGATCTTTTGTTGTAGACAAACTCAGGAAGTCTTAAGCGATTTTCATGTTTATGATACCCATGTAACTTGTAGTAATAGCGTCTTATGTGGCATTTTTTTTTCCCACAGAAATGATAGATCCAGTGCTTTCTATTCAGATAATTTTTGTTTCGAAATTGACTTGTAATAGGACATTCTGATTGCGCATTTTTCCACGGCTCTTGCTTTATGACAGAAAAATAATTTTCTATTTCCCTTTGTCTGAATACTATTTTCCCTTTGACGATCTACAACCAGTGAACCCAATGCCATAAGCATCCTTAAATGACTTACTTTCATAAAGGATTTGTTCTAAGTGACCAGTTCCAGAGTTTAATATTCGTACTAATTTACATATCGAATCTTTCTCAACCTTAACTTTGTTGAGTTCACGCTTCGAGTAAGAGATAATAGACTTGAGGTGAGCATTATCAACAATAAGATAATCTATCCTTCCCTTTTGAACATCGAGAGCCTTAACATCCTTACATTTCTTCTTGTATAGATCACGATAGGCTGAAGTAATCAATGAGCCATGAGTTTCATCATTACCACTTATCGCAGTGAATTCATTAATGAATTGTTTATCCTCAGAACTGTCCAATGAAATGCAACTGACAAATACCGTGTCATCTTCTTCTGGACCACTACTGTCATCAGACTCTTAATCAACAAGGTCATTGTTTTATCTCTTTAGAAACATTAGATATTCTGACTTATAGTGGCCAAATCCTTCACATTCTCTACAACAAAACGTGTTATCTTTATTTGCACCATTCCTCCTTGGTTTGTTAGAGTCCTTAAAATGTTGAGATCTTTGAATGTTTTATCCATAATTGTTGCCATTATTAGCCACTCTTGAGAATCAAAACAAATTTCTTTTCAAATTTTTTCATCACACGGGAGAAATGTTTTGATAATAAAGAGATTGCACCAGCAAGATTTTCTCCAGGTTTCTCTCCTGATTCAAATGAATGTTTGTCGATTGAAGATTACAGAGCAATTCCTTTATTTCTCTTCTCAGGTCTGTCACTAAGAGAAATTTCAAAAGTGAGTAATGATCTAAGAAGATAACCAACTTTGACAATGGAGATATCTTAGGCTTCTTTTATAGTAGTGGTCTTCATATCAAATCTCTTTGGTAAAGATCTGAGAATTTTACATATAAGTTTTTCTTCAGAAATCTTGTCTCATAGAGCAAATAATTCATTCGCAATGTCAAGTAGTCTGACATTGAACTCTGTAATAGTCTCATCATCTTGCAGTTTTAGAGTTTCGAATTTTGTAGCCAACAATTACAATTTAGACATCTTAACTTTGGATGTTCCTTTATGAGGAACAACAAGAATGTTCCCGGGTTTTTCGGCAAACACACAAGTGTTGATCAAACGGAAGATGTTTTGGTCAACGCCTTTAAATATGGCATTTAAAGTCTTGGAGTTTCCAAGGGAAGTTTCATCTTCCTCCTTAGTCCACTCGACTTCAAGCTTGGCTTCAGTTCACCTTTCTCATAAAAAACTTGAGGATGTAACCAGCCGATGATAATAGACTTCCAGGATTTACTATCTAAAGACTTCAAGAAGGCAGCCATCCTTACTTTTCAATATGTTGGTTCCATCCAACACAGGTGGAAGTGAGGTAGAGCCTCCTTCTTTTACTGGATCATGAGAACAAGTCAAGATCACAACACCAGAGATAATAGTGACCCGTTCTGATACCAATTGAAAAAAAAAGAGTAAGGAGGTATCTTCTGCAAGTTATCAATGTTACAGACAAAGTTATAGCATTCCATAGGACAATTATCAAATATGAAAAATAAATAAAATAATGCTAAAAATTGGTAACTCAGTTCGATGTAAATCACCCATGTTTAGAAGGCAGTATGCCCAAGAAAGATAATTTCACTAATATCAATGATAAGCAATAACGACATAATACTTATTTGTAATGATGACATAATTACAACGACTCTTGGATAGCTTTATCACTCAACCGTATACCTAGGCTCCCCTTAGGTTTGAGACTTCCTTTCATGGAGACATAGTCCCCCCTCCCCCCAAGTAGTAGTATTTTCTTCATAGGCTCCCCTTAAAAATCAATACTCCCTCTCTGTAAGACTCAAGCTTCCCTCAAGTTATGAGACTCCTTTTCCCTTGAATTGTATCTTTCCTTCTAGGAGCAAAGTCCCCTTTGCTCAAATGGCTTAGGCTTCTCTTAAGCTTTGAGAATCCCCTCTCAAATGAATCATGCTACATAGAAAGTAAATAGATCGAAGTATATCAATAATGTAACTCTCTCATTCTTACACGACCAATATGTTTTTAATGTTGTTCTCGTAAAGACAGAACGACCAACTCGAACCAGAGTAGTTATCCCATAATTATGCACAGCGGAAACACATACGAGCAACCCTAACTTTCATAGCAGTCATACACTAAAAAATGAAAAGAATTGGCAAATAATGATGCAGAAGGAAAACCCCGATAAGGAAAGTATTTTGTAGAATTTGCATTTCTATAGAACATCCTTTTGCTAGAAAACCACAAATGCAGAGGTTACTCAGATAACATATGTAATTCTTAAACAAATATTACTAACCACATAATATCTGACCGTTTTTTGTTTTTGTTTTTGAAAATTAAGCCTATTGAAATTACTTCCACCTCCAAATTTCTTTCTTAGTAATTTACTTTTTATCAATGGTTTAAAAAATCAAGCCAAAATTTGAAAACTAAAAAAAGTAGTTTTTAAAATTTGTTTTTATTTTTAAAATTTGGCTAAGAATTCAATCATTGTACTTGATAAAGTGCAAATCATTGTAAGAAATAGGAAAGAAATAAACTTAATTTAAAAAAAAAAAACAAAAAAAACAAAAACAAAAAATGGTTACCAAACGAGGCTATAGTTAATGATATTAATGGTACATTCTAAATTTCTACTATTTATCTAATTTACCTCGCGGTAATGTCAATTGAGCTATGCTTGATTTTACTTGTTAAAAGAATTCTTATATGGTATCGATCATGTAGTTGCATCACTATTATATTAAACTGTTGGTTGAGGATACTGGTTTTTGGACAATTTTACCTAAAGTATTCAATTGATAATTTTAATAGTGACATTAATATAATTTTAAAAAGTTCTATTAATCAATTATATGGTATATTTATTTTTATTGTTTTAAAGGTGGTACGAATGAAAATTATTTCTTTTGTCAAAAAACAAAAGGTTAAAATTATTTGACAAAAATTACTATTTTAGTTCCTGGTTTTTGAATAATATGTGTTTGGTCCTTGAGTTTTCAAAACATAAATTTATAGTCTTTGAGTTTTCAAGAATAGGTGCATTTTAGTCTATGAGTTTTCAATATGTACTATTTTAGTCCCCAAGTTTTCAACAATAAGTTTGAAAGGTTCCTAAAGTATTTTTAAATTTCTATATAATTATATGACATTTTGAATTACAAAATTAAAGTTTAAAAAAATTGAGAGAGAAGAATTCATTTTTAATTTAAATAATAATAAATAATTATTGCATAAAACTCTTAAACATATTTTTAAAAATTTAGAGATAAAAAATTTACATTTTAAAAACTTAGGGACCAAATGCACATATTCTAAAAAACTCGAGGACTAGAAGGGTATGTTTTGAAAACTCAAGGACCGAACGCACATATTCTTCAAAACTTGGGGACTAAAAAAGTAATTTTTCCACATTAATTATATACACATTTATTTAATATAAGGTTAAAATTAGGATTGACAAAAATCCCCGCGGGGTCGGGGCGAGGAATCCTCAGTTTGATCGAGGATAAAAATGGGTCCTGGATCGGGGATGGGGTGGGAACGGGATGGTATCCCCGCCCCGTCCCCATCCTCGACCCCACCCCGAATATTTTTTTAATAATGTTTAATATTAATAATAATAGTGTGTGTATATATATATATATTGTTGGGTTTTATGTCCTAAAAACTCACAGTTTGTAAAATGATAAATATTTTCTATAATCAATATACTTATTATTGATTTCATAAATTGTATGAAAGTTTAAATCCAATAAATTAAGACCCATGACTATTGTATGAGTACTTGAACTTTATGTGGATATATAAGAGTGGATCAAGTTCGAGTAAATAGTCAAAATGATCTATGGTAAATGAATAAGATTGGGTACCTTATTATGGTAACACCATTGGATGTGGCCTACTCTGTAGTTGTTACAAAGAGTTGTAAAGTGCTACATACAATGTGATCCTAATTCGTACATGTTATGACATGAAGAGTGGGGGCGTCCTATGTAATGAGTTTGCATAAGATCATGACCAAGAAATAAGTCACTTTTACTTTATAACGTTGTTTACTGTTTAAGACTGACTATTTCACCTAGATGGCCTAGGTAACTCGATCTTAATCCTGAGCTAACTATGAACTCTTGTTTATTCGAGATTGCCCTTAGATTTACATAGGTGAGGGTTGGCTCAACAGCGCCTGCTCAATAAGACTCCCATTTCAGGGGTAAGATCGGATAGATAGCTGGAGACATAGAGTGCAAGACGGAGTTCATGCCTACCCAATTTAGGGATAGAAGAAAGGTTGTTCTCTCAAGTACTGAATCCAGGTCTTGAATAAGGGGCCCCACCCTCTCACTGAGCTGAGGGAGTTTGGTTTAGTGATTGGATCACAAACCAGTTGTTCATTAGAGGATCAGTAGGGACTTGAGGAATAAGACGTAATCTCGGGGGTAAAACAGATATTTGACCTAGCCGTTATTACGAACAACCTATTAAATCATGTGGACATAATATATCTACAGTGAGGGAGTGCAACTATGGGCTTTAGTGGATTGACCCATTAGTTAACGAATGGGGATTAATCTGGTCTAATGAGTTTAGCCGATTAATCTCGGATCGTTAGAGCCTATGATCTGTAGGTCCGCGAGGTCCCCCTACTAGCTCATAACGGACTAGCTCTAGAATAGCGTGATAAGTTAATTTGAATTGTTCAAATTAGAATTAAGGAAATTAGTAATTATATGAGATATAATTACATGTTTTAATTTGAGAATTAAACGGAATAGGATAATTTATATATTTAAATATGATTTAAATATATAAAGATGAATACATGTTAAAATTAATTTAATATTTGATATTAAACTAATTAATTTTTATTTAATAATTAATTTTTTCATTTTTTAAATTCAAAAATAGATTTTATAAAATCAAAATTTGATTTTTGAGATAAAGTTGAAAAGGAAAAAACAAAATACACAAAATAGAAAAACAAGATTTTCCATTATCTACATCTTCAAGTAGCTCACACAAAATGCATTCAACCTTGCTTTGTCTTCTCCAAGCATGAGCTGCAACTCATGCAAGTCTCTCCTTTGCATGTTGATCTGCAATATAGTGAAGAAACGAGTGAATATCGGGCATGCAATCTATAGAGAATTTTAGAGAAAATTCAGTTTGAAGAAAGGTTTTTCAACAAGGTTGCTGCAGTGAGCTTTTCTCTTTCATCCCTTGATTCAAGCTTGTTTTGAGTCTCACAACTCAATCTAGAGCACCAAGAGAATAGTGAAGAAGATTTTGAGGTAGTCTGCAATAAGATTTAGAGAAGATAGCAGTTGGAGAAGGAACTTTGAAGAATTTCTACAAGAGGTATATTTTGAAACTCACTTATTTTCTACAAGAACATGCTTTATATTTTGCTAAAATTAGTGAATTTGAGTGCTTAAATGATCCTTGTGCTTCCGTTGTTGCTGATACAATCCTATATATATATATATATATATATATATATATATATATATATAACAGTAGCTTAGCTACTGTTTTATTCTTTTAACTTTTTCTTTTTAACTTTTTTCTTAATTTATTTCATAATATAATTATCATAAACTTTTTATTAAATCTAAAATATTTTTAATTACTAATATAAATAAGTAAAATAGTAATAATACTACTCTGTTATATTAAATAATTAAAATTTTAATATATATACTAAAATTTAATTAATTTTAAATAAATAAATAATTAAAAATATAAATATAAATGAGGAATTTTTTTACCACGGGGACCCGATCCTCGAACGGGGATTCCCGACCTCAACCCCAACCCCGACTCCCTAAAATGGGGAATGGAGCAGGGACAGGGATTAAAAATCCTCACGGGGATGGGGACGGGGAGTGCATCCCCAACCTCGTCTCGTCCCGTTGCCAAACCCTAGTTAAAATCATAGATTTACACCTAGAGTATTAAATTTCTATCGACATGTTGACATTTCCATCTATATTTCCACATTCCATAGGTTTGATATATTGACATGAGGAGTGAATCGATATTTCCATAATATCGTAGAAAAATCCACAAAACACAAAAAATAAGCATCAAAATGCTACTATATAATTGTAATATAAATAATCAACATGCTTACTTATTTTAAAAATAAAAAAAATTATTTACTAATTTAAATTTATCTTTTTAAATTTTTTGTTTTTATAATTTTTCTAAAAAATCCATTTTATCGATATTTTCATCAAAATCTCCATAAAGTTAAGACTTCAATATTTTCGTCTACATCAATAATGTAAACCTTTACACCTAATAGCATCTTTATATATGAGTGCTTCCTCGTTTTATATTAAAACAAAAATCATATTTGTTCTATAAAATCTAAAACGAAATATACTAAATTTAATAGGTTCCTCAATCTTTAATCAAGAATTAAAAAATTTAGAAAATAATTTTAAAATGCTCATTTTGCAAAAGGTTACTTTTAAATATAACAAAATGAACCAAAATATTTAGAAATATAGTAAAATTATTGATAGACACTGATATACTACTATCTTCTATTATTGATAGACATTGATAGATGTCTATTAATATTTATCACTCATAGACTGTAACATTTTGCTATAATTAAAAATATTTTCAGTAATTTTACCATTTAAAATAATTATCTTTTTACAAATTGGTTAAGATTTTAAATAATAACTAAAGAAAGCATGAAAATGTTATCAAAATAGCACCTAAAAATTTTCAACATGGCTTTGAATAAAGAGTAAGGGCAATGGGCAAATGATGCTACAAAATTATTTCCCAAACTTTTTTCAACCTACGTTATTGGATGGAAAGCATTTTATGCACTCTCCTTAAATGTCTATTGTGTTTTAGAAAAAAAAAATTAATAGCCAGCAAAACTATTAGGGAGGAATGATTGAGAAATTTTGTTCAATCACAAATAAATTTGAGACAAATTACAAACTTACATGCTCCCTCAAATTAAATCATAAGACATGAAAGTTATCAAACTGTCACTCATCTAAGCATTAATCTATCTTATATAAATAAAACCTAATAAAAAAGATTAAATTAAGCTTAAAGCTCAAAAGTTAGGCGTAATGTCAAGTCCAAACCTATATAATGTCTCCAAAAACTAACTAAATAGATGAAGTCACCCTTTATTTAGGATGCAGTGAGATATCCATTGAGTCATTATCATTGAAATCAAAAGCCATAGTCTTCAAGAGGCAGAAGCAATCTAACAGAGAAGATTAAACTTACAAGTAGATCGAAGTTGATCCAAGCGGATCAACAGGTCAGAGGTCGATCCAAACTAATCAACAAGCTTATGGTCGATCATTGATCATAAAATCCAAAGACCAATCATCCAATAATTACACATCAATAAAATCAAATTTCATTTCCACAAATTAACTATTATTTTCCAAATCTCGTAGGAACGGAAACAATAATACTTGATTTTTTTTTCAATAGAAAGACACTTCAAATTGTTTATGGTATGTTAAAGAAAGAAACATATTTTCTAAAATCAGTTTAACTAATTTTTGAAATTGGACTAAAGTTCTAAAAAAACAAACTTTTCTCAAATATAAAAGATATGTATTAAAAAAAAAATAACAAATCTTCCAAGAAATATGGTCTCACAGATTTAGATTTTAATGAGAGAGAAATGATAGGTAATGGGGATTGTTATGTAAAGGGCTCTATTATGAAATAGCTCTGCCCTATCTTTTTCATTTTTAAGTAAAACAACCAATAATAGGCAATCTCTTCATTTACTGGTGCACATGGAGAGGTAACCCACCTTCAATCATATTTATGATCCACATTAAAGTGCCTCCCAAAAGTAACCCTCTTTTCCCTTTCCACCTTTTCCTCCCTTTCACATTCATATTACCTTTTGCTCCTCCAATCTAAAATGTAGCCATGAGTGAAATGGACTTATAACTAATTGGAAAAATGACCATCTTTTTATTCCTTAAGTTTTATGTAATAGAATGGGTTTAAATGGTCCCTTCCACTAAAAAAATTATTGCATGAAAATGAAAAGATGACCGAACATGTTTATTGCTTACATGACATGATAAATGTGCTACAAAAATTGATGCTGGCTGAGATTTTATTTTTGTTAAAAAAAATCAAGTTTCCCTCACATTTGAACTACCTACTTCCCTAAAATTTGCACCATCAGATTGATGGTTGGAGGAAAGCCACGAAACTGAGACCCAATCTATTTGCTTGCGGCAAGTGATACTATACCAAAGTTTCATGAGGAAAGAAAAAACACACACACTAATTGAAAGGTTGCAACAAAAATGAGAAATTCAAAAGGATAAGAATGCAATCAGAACAAAGCAAAAGAACAAAAAAGTTTTAAAAAAACCCACCAACATTTTGGTTGATTCCTTCAACGGTAGCCACCTATATACTCCAATCCCATCCAAAAATGTTAATTAGGTCAGAAAATTGCTAATTCAGCAAACTCAAAATCAAACTTTAGAAATCTGTTCAAAGTGAAGACCCTAGAGAAGGGGAAAAAGTGTAGAAAGAACCAACAAGGTGGTCCGATTACAGCTTCGATCTCACCCAAAATATAAAGTATGGAGAAAGGAACGTCTAATTTTTCCTAGTCGAATTATGTTTAAGATGAAAATAAATGAGTTATGATTATATAAATTAACTAGCAGCTAATTCTTCACCTATAAATGGTTGAGTTTATATTTGTTGTCATTTAATTGGTAATACACATTTCTGTAAATAAGTGGGAGATGTCAAAATAAGCGTAAGTACTCAATAATATTTGTTATGTACATAAGATCAGAGGTTCCAACCTTTATATCTCAACTTGTTGTATTATGAAATATTGGGGGGAGATGGGAAATGGAATACATAGAAAGAGAGTTTCCATGAATGTTTAATAGCAAAAATGATCAAATAGAGAGGTTTAGGTTTGTCACATGGAAAGAAAAACCAGAGGCCTAAATTTGAATGTGGTTGTTTGGTCCCTTCCTTTGTCGTTTTGGACATCTAATCAATGGAGTCATAAATATAATAATCACTCATCAGATCCCTTCTTTCTTTACCCAAAAAAAAATGGATCTCTTCACTGTAGATGGGTCCCAAGATGATCAGACGGTGAAAAGTTTCCATGGTTGTATTTAGTATTTCTTCTCACTTTCTCAAGGAACGAGCGTCCGCGGAGTACCCAGTCCCACGTGGGGCCCATAACCTAGGATTCTCGTTTGAATCCCCGATTTGCAGGCTATCCGTAAGTCTGGTGGGCCCGCCTCAAAAAAAAAAAAAAAAAACAGTGGAAAACCCTAGTCGAAATCGACACAAATAACACATTTAATCCTTAATACGGTTTTTGAAAATTCATTAAAATAGTTTTTTTTTATCTATGGACAATGTCGTCCATCAAGAATTAGTTAATAATTAATTTTTCTAACCAATTGTTTTGGACCTTATCAGTACATCTGACCTAGTTAGAGGTTGAGATTTGTTAATTTTGTAGGTAACATTCTCAACTCTTATATAATTTTCAAATTTTCTCTAAATTCTATTATATTTACTAAATATTATATCAAATTATTACGTAATTTTTCAAATCTTTAGTATAATTTATGTTTTGATAATTATATGGATTTCCAAAATTCCAAATGGGTTTTCCAATTATCAAAATAGATTTAATATTTTTTAATTTTGGGAAGATCAAATTTTGCAAAAAAATAGGTATAGTTCAGGATATATATAGAATTTCGGTGTTAATCTTGTTAGAGATTTCATCAAGAAAGCTCAAATATATGAATTTCGGTATTAATTATGCCTCGAGTTTCACCGAAAAAGTTTAAATATATACAATCTCGATGTTATTTTGACCGAGATTAATATGGAGATGCACATAATCTAGGTGTATAATCCGACGAGATGTATCGAGAAAGTTCTAAACAATCGATAAGTTGGAAAAAAAAAATTGATTTTCTAACTAAAATCTCATGGTCGATCTTGCTCAAGATGGGCCGAAAAAAACTATTTTTATGAGTTTGAAAAAAAAATGCTAGTTTTGTAAGATAAAAACTTAAATGTGTTATTTCTGACAATTCTCCAAATACTTAAGGCATCTTAAAACTATATCCATGTTTTTGTAGCATTTAAATATTTAATCATAAGTTGTTACACGTGAAATTTACTTTTTAATAAAAGTATTTTAAAAGAAAACTCCCTCTTTTATGAAAGAAAATGCATGAAGATGAGTGCAGTTATGAAACCTTTTATTTTAATATCGTACTTTGACAAAATTATTAGGAAAATATAGTGGTTTTGAAAATATTGAGAAAAATGTGGTAATGTTGCAGAGATTTTCAGAAGGTCAAGAGTTGAAGACTTGATCAACTAATGAAAAAAAAAAACAAACGAAAATCAACTAAAATAGGTCGAGAGTTGACCACTCGACCAAGCTAGGTCGAGAGTTCAACACTCGATCAACTGCGTCATTAACTACACATTGATCAAAGTCGACTATATATTGATCGAAACCGTTGCCACACGCCACTTGCGTCGACACATCTAGTGTCTTGTTTCGTCAGCAGTAGGCCGAGATTTCAACTGTCGATCCTCACCTTCTTTTTAACAGCCCTCTCCCACTTCACTTTCTTTTTACTTACTTCTCTTTCGATTTTTCTCTCCTCCGAATGCTAACCTCTTCTCCCCACAAGTCTTCTCTTCCAGCATATTAGTCGATTTCTTCCCAAAATTGTTACTACTTTTCTCCTCTACTCCCCCATTCAATCATAATCTCTTTTAGTTGGGTCGCTCAAGTCGTAAGGTTTGTACATTTACTCTACTAAATTCATATTTTTGTAAAATATTATAAATTTTGTCCTTATTCTCGTACTATTCTATTTCTTTTAATAGTTTATGTTGCTATTTGGGAAAGAAATAACCAAAAAGGTGTACACTTTCACTCAATTAAATTCCTATTTTTTATTTAAAAAATAAGTTATAAATCCATATTCTCATGTTATTATTATTATTTTTTTTTTGTAGTTTTTGTTTCTGTTTGGATAACAAATAACAAAAAAGGAGGGATTGTTGTCACTTTGAGAAAAGAAAAGTAGGATCGTTGTTGAATTTCTGAGTTTACTTTTTATTTATTACTAGTTTTTTAATATCTTTTGATATTTATATTATGTTAGACATACTATTTTAATGTTCTTATTTATTTTTTCAATGGTTATTGAATTCAAGAATATTTATATATTGACGTTAGGAGTTTTTTTTTCTATAGTTTAATGTTTTTATTTATATTATGCTAGATCTATCATGTTAATGTTATCTTTTACATTTTAGATAATAATGGATTTTGTTAATATTAAAGTTTTTAATGTTTAGGCTTTTCTTAAAAAATGTTTACTATTAGAGTATTTTTTTAGTACAGTATTAGTTATTTGAATTATTTTTTTTATTGCATTTTAAATAATATTAGATTTTATTAATATTAGCGTTTTCAAGATGTAGGGTTCTTTTGAAAAAAGTTTAGTATTAAAGTTTTCTTTGCATTAGAATTTGCTAATATAATATTTTTGTAATTTGAGTTTTCTTTGCATTTTTTCTTTATGGTTTTTATATACAAAAAGAAGTACCCTTGTTTGGTTTTTTTTTTTATAATATTCGACTTTTTTAGGATTATTTTTAATTTAAAAAGTTCAGGGTTTTTGTTTGCTTATAATAAAAAATTACTAATTTGAGTGAAGTTTTTATATTTTTTATACTATTCGATTTTTTTAGTATTTAATATTTTTATTATAATTTATTATTTATGTTCTAATCTATTTGTATATTTTACTCAAGAAATAAATATTTTTTTTTTCCTTTTAGATCATGACTTAAAACTTATGACTGATTGATCCTGATGTTTTATACGATCAAACTATTCATCGATCATCAATTGTATGACAAGATCATACTATAGGCAAGATGTACTTTAGACATTGAGAGACAGTTGCTCATCACACGCACTATCCCACTCCATCATAAAATATTACCACTATTTCATACATGGCCAGATTTGGATTCATTAAGTTAGATTGACATCTCATCACTGCACTGATTGAGGGATGGAGACCAGAAACACATACGTTTTATGTGTCTACTAGAGAGTACACTATCACATTATAGGACATAGAAGTTTTATTTGGATTACTTGTTGACAGTGAGTCTGTTACTAGAGTAATGCATGATGATTGGCTGAATACTTGTCAAATGCTAATATGTTTGAACCCACCTGCTAATAAAATCAGAGGATCAAGATTAAGTTTAACATGACTAGGGACACAATTTCAAGGGCTTGATGATGATGCAGACGAGGAAGCTATCATGAGATATACGCGAGCATACATACTACAGATGATGGGTGAAAGTCTATTTTTTGACAAATCAAGTCACTTCGTGCTCTTGATGTTCCTGCCATTGTTAGCCAATCTCCATGAAGTGGGACGATATTCTTGGGGTGGAGCGCATTTGATATGGTTGTATAGACAGCTATACAAAGCAATAAAACCTGACGTTTGTGAAATTGCTGGGCCTCTGATACTTCTGCAATTATGGGTTTGGGAACAATTTCCAACAATGGCTCCACATCTCCGACATGTCAATGATCATCAATTAGTTGGACGAGCCTACGGTTCTCAGTATGTTATTTTATTTTAATTTAACTAATATTTTTTTATATGACTGATATGGTTAATTTAAAATCTAAAATATTAATTTAATAATATAGGCGGAGATATCAATTTTGTGTAACTAGGTCAATTACACATGTAGTGAGTCAGTATAGATACATGTTTGATCTGCTTCAACCTCATCAGGTATGTGAATACTGAACTCAATTGAATTTATTATACATATTTTTTTATGTACTTGTCTTTAATATTTTTAACATAATATGTTATGTTTCAAATTATATGGGAAGCCTTACGGTCACATCCTTCCCCAGATTACCCTCTTAATCCGAGAAGAGATGTGAAGACAGTAATTCCAACCCTCTTATGATGACCATTATCCAACATACTCCTGAAAACCTGTATTCTTAACGCCTGTTAAATCTATTTAGCAATTTATAATTCTCTAGAACTTTAACATATAATTCCAGCAACAACTTTAAATACATAATTTACTGCTAACCAGAAATATCAACATTAATATACATAACAGATTCAGGAACCAAAATTAAATACAATATAAACTTTACTCTTTTCCCCCTTGACATGGACATAAAATCAATAACAAAACATTATGAGCCACCTAAACTGCAATCATCCTGAGGGTCTGAGAAGTGACTGACTGGCATAATTGCTAGGCCTCGGAATATCGGCTGCTACTTAGGGAGGAAAATATTTTTAAAGAGTGAGTTGGAAAACCCAATGAGTGACTATCTTAAGTAAAAGATACTTTAAATCATAGTTAACATAAACATGCTTATCAAAGAAACAATTATTAAATCATAATCAGGGTTTTTTTTTTAATGGAACTAAAATCATAAGAGTACATCATGTAAAAACCCTGAAATAATTTATTAACATCTTTCTGAAACTAATCTACTCTGTTGACTGAGCATGTGGGAGAATCCTTTTGCTCCATCCCTACTAACCTTAGTTAAGAGAGAGCCCTTTTACTCGATCTCATCAATGTCGATAACATAGTCATACGTGCACGTAGAGCTGGATTTGGTCCTGACCACCTTACCTTACCTTCGGTGCCAAGGATCCCTAACATCATTGTTGCACAAACATCTAAACATTTAAGAACATATACATAATATGCATATTTGAAATCTCATGGTTTCATATCAACGCATAGTGCCTTGTAAAAGATGGAATATACTTAATTAATTTCATAATGCAATAAGACATGACATTGGCTTAATGGTAAACACATGTTAAACTCTTACATAACTTCATCATTTAAAAATATGGATTATGCGATCAACATTCATTTTAAGGCATGCGTGGGAGACAATCATGATATAATAACTTCATATGAAATGCCTATGCGTTGGGAATCATTCACAAAACTTGCGTTAGAAAACATTTATTAAAACTTGTCAATCACTGTCTTAAGCTCCTTATCTAAGGGGTTGTACACGTCTTCTATTTATGTTTGCCCTAAAAAGGAAAGGTCCTTTGGTCAATATACTTAGCTCCCTTTTGAGCTTAATGCATACCTTATTTTTACTGCATACTAAAAGTCATCACATCATAACTAAGTTCGACACATCAAAACCATTCTTAATGTATCGACTATCCTTAGCCATCTTACCTTATAACTTGACTAACAATTGGGAATCCTTTCTCAAGGTGCTCGGGTAAACACTAAAACACTTTCCAGCTTATGCGATGAACACTTACTATGCGACGTACTTCAAATGTCTTTGTTATGAACTAGCTATGTTGTATGCATTAACGCATAACATCACTAGCTGCTTGTTCTTCGTATGTAGCTGCTTGCTTATTCATCTATAACATCATTCCAAATTCAAACTTCCAGATTTCATAAATTTAATTCTAGCATTCGTTTAACTAAACTCCTTTCAAAGAAAATGCTCACAAACATCTTAACTTTTGCTTACCTTAGAATTTAAGAATTATTTCCTCTAGAATCGATCGAAAATCACTCAACTTCTCCTTTAGTTGGCCGATAGTTCTTCAACTTTCAAAATCTTCAGATGGCAACAACACTCCCTCACTTAGGCGTTATTATTATTATTATTATTATTATTATTTTGGGCAAAACAGTCACCTTCTTGGTTAAGCCTATTTATACTTGGGTTTGTATGAAGAGTTTGCTTAATGAATTGCCACCTGGAAAGCTTATTTCTTTATTGAAGTCTGCAAGGCTGCTACCTGGCTTACTTACTCATTTATTAAGCTGAATTCCTCAGCTTAAGCTTAATCGCATGGCCTTGTAGTCATTTAAGACTTCTCCCTTTAACGCACGATTGTCTATCGTATCCTTCATCAGCTTAGCCCTCAACAATGGTATACAAAGTTGGTCGCATAAACCCTACATACCACTTGCTATACTTAGACACAATGCCCCCTCCTTAGGCCTCTGGCCGCATCATTTAATCAAGTTTGTTGCATGACGCCTACTAATTCCAACACATGGACCCTCTCCTCACTCTAGGTGTTAAATTGTACCTACTACACCTGAGAAACCAGTGCTCCATACTTAACATATTTTCTTGACCTTTTCTGGCTTACCATCAATAGATTTCTCCAACTCTCTACGCATCAACCGTGTTACTATTGGGGTTGATGCCCTAAATTTCATAGGGTTCTATAGTTTGTAAACCTTGTATGAAAAAACTTTTATGTGATTAATAATATTTGATATTTTATTCACTGTCTATGAAATATGTAATATTTTAGTTGCATTAATCACAAAATAATAAACTAACATCCAAGATTATCGTTGTAACTTAAACATGTATGTGGAGATGTACAGGTGGATCATGTTTAAGTGATAACTGATAACTGGTAGAAATACAAGTTATTACAACTCAAATAAGTAAAACAATGAGAGAATGTGATGGTAAAATAGATAATATCATGTCTGAAAGCGCCAACTAAAAGGAATTGCGATCACGAGTGCTCATCGCATAAAAGCAGTTAATTTATCTATTTTGTGCAGGTACAATGCGATGGCGCACATGAAATTATGATCCAAAGGCACAATGCGTCAGCACGCTTGAAGTTACAATCGCGAGAAGTTTCTTAAAAAGGTGATCGCATAAAGACATCGCATCAAGGTGACAGCATAATAATCACGATGGGACGTAAAGCTGATAACGGTTGATTTTGCATTCAGTTGACAAGCCGTTAAAAGCCACACTGTAGCAAGTATATTGAACTTTCGATGACTTTTAAACAGCGCAACGGGGTAGGGAAATTAATGCCGCCCATCATTGCAATCATTAGCAAGAAAAGCTGCTTCACCTTGAAATCTATAAATACCGAATGCCACCAGAGAGAAAAGAGGGCTGATCCGCACATGCACATACATATACATATACATAGAGGACGGAGAGAGCAAGAAGACAAGGCAAAGTTGAGAGAAATCGCTACCAGACAGATCGAGAGACTGTCGGAAAGCAATATAAAGAAGAGAGGGCCAACCCTTGCGAGAGAAAGAATCCACATTTATAATATAGTTGAAGTGATAAGGAGCAATGTAAAAGGCCACGGGAAGCAAGACATTGCTTACCAGGCTTCTTATCTCTCAAATTCATTTGTTATTTTGTATTCAGTACTTTAATTGCAGAAAATGGAAACTTCATTTCAGTTCATGTTCAATCTCTTCGCACCATGCATGAGTAGCTAAATTTCTGAATGAGTTGAGAAGTACTTAGCTAGCATAACATAAGATTTACATTTTATACGATCATCTTGTCTTATGTATGCATCATTCACCCTTTGGACATACTTGAGAGAGAGATCTAAAAATAGAATCTAGGCTTGAGAGAGTTAGATTAGAATCTAGGCTTGAGAGAGTCGGATTAGAATCGCATAAGCAAGAATAGAAACTTAGACATAAGTTCTATTGCTATTTACACATCGCATACGCCCTAGAAATAGGTATGATGGTATGCGGTCACCTTGTCTTATGTGTGCGTCATTCATCATTTGGACATACTTGAGAGAGTAGTCTAAAGATAGAATCTAGGTTTGAGAGAGTCGGATTAGATCGCATAAGCAAGAATAGATACTTAGACATAAGTTCTATCGACAGTTTTCGCATATACATCGCATGCGTCCTAGAAATAGGAATTATAGCATTCTGTATTGAGAGTACTGTTATTTGTGTATAGCTTGATCGCATAACTTCTGCACAATCTTGGGAAATGTTAGCTAAACCCCTTCTCAACCCCTTCATCGCATACTTATTGTAACTCTATACTTTCATCACTCCGCGCTCAACTTCGTCGCATAGGAAAATCTAAATCAAAATACTATCCACTTCTTTTTCACCACCGCAATAGAATCAAAGAGTCCGTCGCATATCTACTTAGTAGTCCCTGTGTTCGACCCTAGACTTACCAGGAAACCTAAGAAGGCTTATACTTAGGCTTTGTTAGGAAAACTTGCATGATCACCGCAGAACACACATCATCGCATACTCATACCATCGCATCATAATTTTACGCATCAATAACCTAAATGGTCTGTAGTATATGGATAAGGTTAGGTACCTTATCTTGGTAACACTACGAGTATGGCCTGCTTTGTAGATGTTACAAATATTGTAAAGTGCTATAAATGATCTGATCCTGATCATTCATGTATTAGACATGCAAGCGGGGATATTCTATACAAAGGAATTTGTATAAGACCGGACCACGAAATGCTTAGTCCTATTATATAACGCCGTTCACAATAGATACTTTCATTTCACTAGGATGACCATAGGTAACATGACCTTAATCCTAAGTGAGTTGTGAACTCATACATATGAGGGTGGTTCTTTGATTTGTATATGTGAGAGTGGCCAGATCGTTGTCTCAATAAGCCTACCATTTTGGGGATTCGTCTGATTGGGGAGCCGGAAACTTAGCTACACAAGATAGAATTCACTCCTTCCTCGAAGCAGGGGTAAGTAGATAAATTTCTTCCTTAAGGGCTAATTTTGGGTTTTGAACAATGTGGTGCCACACCTTTTCCTAGCCTGAGAGAGGTTTAGTCATAGTAGGACTATGATCTATTTCATTAGAGGGATCAAGTATACTTAAGGAGTTAGATGTAACTACAGGGGTAAAACGATAATTTGGCCTAGCTGTACTTACAAGCAATTTGTGAAGGTCATTGTACTGTTGATTGGTTATATCCAATGGACATAGAAATATATCTGTAGTGCGAAGAGTGTAGCTATCGGTCTTTAGTGGAGTGTCCAACAGTTAACAGGTGGTGGATAATGTAATTAAAGAGTTTAATTAATTATTCACATACTATTGGAACTTCAAGCTACAGGTCCATAAGGTCCCCTTAGTAGCTCAAAAAGATTTAGTTGAGAATAACTTTTTGGGTTAATTTGAATTGTTCAAATTAATAAGAGGAAACTTAATTATATATGATATAATTAAATCAATTCAATTATACATGATATAGTTGACATAATGTATTTGATACATTTTAGTTTAATTGGAAGAATAAATATTTGAATGTGATTCAGATATATTTTCTATGAATGAGGTTCATAGTTGCTAAATTTAATATAAATATGATTTATATTAAATTCCATAAAATAGTGAAAAAAAACTATAGTTTATATTGTGTATGATGCAATATTAAAACTATAGGTTATAAATATAATATGATATGTTGGTTATCATATTTATTTATATTATTTATTATTTTGGATCATTAATCCATTTTTTCTCTCAAACCACCTTAGTGGGTAGTTAAGTAGTTTTTTATGGCAAATGGAATAAATAAAATATGATTTTGTTTTTCCATTACTAAACTACACGAAAAAGAACAAAGCCTATACGATAGATTACATGATTAAGAAAACTTGTTATATGATAGTCATCTTCCTCAATCTTCTTCCTCCTTCAAACTCACAAAATCCCTCCTAACCAAAATAGTCAGAGCCCACAACTCCTAGGTTCTCACCCCGAGTATATCGAAGGTTCAAAGTGGTAGTGTCTGTGTTTTTGGTTCGTGATTTTCTTGAAGAGGGTCTTCAAGTTTGCTATTTGAAAAGTTCTTGATAGTTCGAGGGTTGTATGAGAAGAAGTGTTCTTCAAAGGTATAATAACTTGATCTCTATTTCTTGTTTAAAAAATATGCTGTTATTTTACTTAGAATGCAAAATCTGTTTGTTTACTGTAAATTTATGTTTTCAATATAAATGGAATTTGACGATTTGCTTCTGCTCATGGATCTCTTTAAAATCGAGTTCCTTCAATTGGTATCAGAGATAGGTTAGCATTCTGATTCCAAATTCTATTTTAGTATTTAAATCTTTTTATAATTTTTGGTGGGTTTTAAGTTCTGCATTGCGTTTAAATGTTAAATGTATGTGGATGATTGTTGATGGATGTTTGGAGGTAGTTGTCTTTGTTTATGGCTTTTTGTTTAAATTACAAAAGTTAATTTGTAAGGCCCCTATGTTTTTGGGCATTAAACTTGCAATTGAGTCTGTATTCATTTGATCTTAAGTTGTTCGTTAAGCTTTAGCAGAAAGGTTGTAGTGCGTTTTGATGGAGAAGACGAAGCGGTGGTCGCATCGTGTAGCTAGAGCTAAACGATCTTTTAGATTTTGCTATGCGTTCGTGTAGAATTTTCTATATGATCGTGTAGCATCTTCTAAATGATCGCATAGCTAATGCTACGTGATCGTGTAGAGTTATCTACACGTTCGTATTGCATTGGTTGCATGATCGCGTAGGCACTTGATGGATAGACGATCGCGCGGTATATGATACTCGACGCAATACATGCATGCTAAACAATCGTGTAGACTATCATGCTCATCGCATAGTCAATAGCTACACGATCGCATAGTATATGATACTTGACGCTCGCTATACTATCGGGTAGACTATCATGCTTATCACATAGTAATTAGCTACACAATCGCATGGTATGTGATACTTGATGCATGTTGCACGATCGTGTGGACTTTCATGCTCATTGCATAGTCTAAAGCTACGCGATCGCTTTTATATGATCGTCTATACTCGACGCACATTACTCGACGATTAGGAGATTTGCTACATGATCAAGTTGCAAGGGTTCTTGGTGGAGCAGTTCGAGGCAAGCGGTTTAAGACTCGGTTCACTTGTTCCAAACCAGTGGGCTCAACTTTTGTAATAGTTTTGCCATTTTTTTCTGGTCTTGAGATTAACTATCCCGGTCCATCAACTTTAATTAAATATGCATGTGATGTATGTTTATTATACATGCCATAATGTATGTCATATAGTTTTAAAACCCACCATATGTTATGCATTTATTTTCATACATCATTTTATATTATGAGTGTTATAATATATCAGTATGTATTTTTAAATTACATAAAGCATGCTCATGCATCATATAATATAAATGTTATAGTATATGTATGCATGCATTATAGCATATCCATGCATCATTTATATTATAAATGTTATAATATGAGGTTGTATTGGAGGAACTCTTATTCAAGAGTACCTACGAGCGAAAACGGATCTTTCCAATTCATTCTGACAGAATTTCCACATATACATTCAAACATACTAAAATGCATTCATAATGCTAAAATGTTGACATGCTCAAAAGAACAGTAAATAAGAGATCGAGAGATCATACTAGTTGAAGATTTCTTCTTCACAGCAAATCTTGCTTTTGCTGAGACAGTAAGCTATTGCTTAGCAAAACCAAATCATCTACCTTGAACAGTTTCCACACAAATATAAGGAAACGGAGATGACACCACCACTTAGAGCCCTCAGTACTCTTGGAGTGAGAATCCAAAGAGTGGGCTTTGTTTAGATTTGGTAGAGGGAAGGAGGAAGAGAGATTGTATACAACAATCAAGCAAGTGGGAGATAGGCTCGCCTATCATATAGACAAAATGCTTGATCATTTAGGTGAAGTACACGATTGTGTAGGAAAAAAGTTAAGCGATCGTCTAAACGATCGTGTAGGAAAAGGTAAGCGATCATGTAGAAAAAACTAAGCGATCGTCTATACGATCGTTTAGTAAATATCGGACATTAAACAATCGCTTAGGAAAAGGTAAACGATCGTTTAGTAAATAGTACGTGCGGTGTAATCATTAAGCGATTGCTTAGCACTATCGTATAGGCACAAATTTTTTAAGCGATGACACACTTCAACACAATGTCCGCGCATACCATATTTAACACACTGAGCTATTTATGCGTCTCAAAGTGATCTTTCAACTTACTCATCCGTTATTAAAACAGAAGAGACGTCGTCCCATTACCCTTTTAACCATCCAATTAATAGACAATGAATATGATCACATTATATTCATAACTTATGAATTAATATCATATATTAATCATAGTATTTTTCCTCCATTAAATATAAATCATATTCATATCCAGTTTCCTCCAAATTAATGTATCTCATACATAAAGTTAATTATATCATATATAATTAACTAGTTCAATTATATCATATATAATCGAACTCCCTCTTGTCAATTTGAACATTTCAAATTGACCCAAAAACTGACTCTCAACTTGTATCCAAGCTACCAAGGGACCTTGTGGACCTATGGCTTGAAGCTCCAACGATACGTGAATAGCTGACTAAACTCTTTAGTCATGATATCCACCATCTGTTAACTGCCAGACATTCCACTAAAGACCTACAGCTGAGTTCCTGATAACGAGCAGAAATGCACGTTATTACAGTACTAAGTTATTAAATAATGCAGGTTTGCATTGATAAAATATATAAGATTGCGTCTAAAAAGCATTAAGTTCACAATATTGCGGTCGCATGCATTCATCGCATTAAAACAGTTAACTTATGTATTTTTATGCAGAATATGCATTGACGCGAGGCGAAAAATGCGATCCAAAGAAATCAACGGCCGAGCGCATCAAAAGATTGCGTTACCGCAAGGATATATGGTGATTTGCGCTCGCAAACATCTGCTGAAAAGGATTACCGCATAGAGCCAGCGTAACTTGGTGGGTGCATCTGGGTGAAAAGTGTAATAAATCACGATGGGACAGAAAACTAATGACGGTTGATTCCGAATTAAGTTGACAAACCGTTAACGAACTACTGTAGCAATTACACTCAACTTTTTGGTGACAAATATTCGGCATATCAGACAGAGAATTAATGTCATCCCATCAGTGCAATCATAAGAGAGAAGAAGCCTTTCACCCCGAAGCTCTATAAATACCGAAGGCAACCTTCAGAGAAGAAGTTTGGATAGTTAGATAATTTTCCCTTAGATAGAAGTAGCTTTGTTCATAGTTTTCCTTTTACTTAGAAGGCGGAGTGAGAAAAGGGAAGAGATGCCGGAAGATCGCTCTGGTCAGCTCGAGAGAGAACCTTGAGGCGTGGAAAAGCAGAGAGAGGGCCGACTCTCGCGAGAGTGAGATTATCTTTTGAGCAGAGTAGAGAAGAACAGTGTAAAAGTCTTGGGAAGCAAGAGATTGCTACCAGGCTCTTTATTCTCATTTCGCATTGCTATTCTGTATTTCAATTCTATATATATAAAATGGAACTTGCTTATCTACATTTGTTCACTCTCTTAAAAGAACGCATGAGTAGCTAAATCTAGTGAATAGGTTGAGAAGAACTAAACTAACATGACCTAGGATCTTCATTGCATACGATCATTTTGTCTTATGTTGTGCCCAATACCTCTTTAGAGCTACTTGAGAAAGAGTCTAAAGAAAGAACCTAAGACTTGAGAGAGCTAGGTTAGAATCTAGACTCGAAAGAGCAAGATTAAATCTGCATAACCAAGAGATAGGGACTTAGAGATAAGCTCTGTTTGCCAACATGCATCGCATGCACCCTAGAGATAGGTTATGATATTATGCGGTCGCCTTGTATGTGTGTATGTCAGTTGTCATCGCATAAACAAGAATAGAGGCTTATGTGTAGGTCCTATAGACTTCATCGCATATATCGCGATATCGAGATAGGTTAACTTGTATAACTTGTAGAAACTGCAGCCAAAAGTTAGTAATTAGGCACCAATTATATGAAAATTAACTTAGTATGACAATAATTATAAATGTTTGCAATTACACCCACTAACGCCAAAAAGATGGAGGACAAGCCAAACTTTACTTTGTTTTGTAGGAGACCAAGTCACCGCTTGTGCTCAAGGCTCATGAGAAACTAATCAACGCATCTCTATCACATTGCGCCCGTCTATCAACATTGAAGAGACAATTACCAAAGTAATGACGCAATGTGATAGTCGATCCAGAGCTATGCTTCGACTCTATGCGGTAATAAAAATAAACACCGCATGCAAACCTATGATCGAAAGATGCAACTGAGCAATGCGAAGGCGGAGGATTGAGACACGTGTACAACTAACGGTTGTGCAGAATCAATGGTCTGATTTCATAACAAAAGAAATAATATCCCTCCATCTATGGAATTACCATAACCATCAAGTAGGAACCACATGGCCGGAGTTAAAGGATATTCTCCTATAAATACCCTAACGAATTCAGAGAAAAATATGCTATTTGATACTGAGCTAAGTGCTGTAAGATTTTAGGGAGAAAAAGGCTGAGCTGAGTGCTAAAAAGAAGAAATCCGAGAAGAGAAAGAGATAAGGCCGAGAGGTAAATCTTAGTTCCGACCAGTTGTATACCCGATCGAAGCTCTGTGCAGAGACCCCTGCTACGGTGGAGCAAGCCTGAGAGGGAAGCTCTTCCTGCCATTGAAACCATCCGATCCGGCAAGCAGATCTCCATCGAATCTGTGCCAAGACATTGGCACCGGGTTGTATCTGTTCTATCTCTCTTTCATTGTATTCCATATTTTCTTTATCTCTACATTCACACATCATGTATCAAACACTTATTAGAAATATTAAATATTTCGATAGATTTCGTTTACCATTTTTTGTCTATTTCCGTTCACCCATTAGTCACTTTCTTCATGATGTTTTCTTAATCCCTTGATGAGTAATATGAATCACTAAGAACTTAATATGTATTAAAGTTATAAAATACGTTTAGCTAAAGCATGCTAGACGACATCTTCACCTGTGAGAGAAGAAGTTATGATGTCATTCTAATCTATCGAGAGAAGGTCAGAAGAGTGCGTTAACTAAAGCAAGTAGTACTTCCAAATATGGAAGCAACCTTGCATTCATTACGTTAGACTCTGTTTCACCACAGACATGTGAGAAACGTGGCCAATCACTGAGAGGTGTACGCCAAGAGAAGAGCGGAACAGTATTTGTACCTTCAATTCGATTAAGAACTTACGTTGTTTGTAATACTTATCTTTCTCTTTCTAATCTGTTCACAAGACTTGTCGTCGCATTCCACGTCTTTACACCACCTTCACAGCCAGCCTTAATCCTAGTATCTTGCACATGAACCCTGTATCTTGTAACATCTAGTTTAGGTTTATTGTATTTTCATGTTTTATCGCATCTTACTACTTTCCTTTATTTTACTGTAATTTACTTACTGTACACACTTTTATAAAGAATTGAAAAACCCGGTCGTATATACCATGAACATACCGCAATAACCGACACCACTTCCCCGTGTTCGACCTCGGATCACACCGAGAAACTTGCGGTGGAATTGCACTTGGTTCCATCGTAAGGAAACTTGTGACAACGCAGGGCATACTACTTGAGTATCTCTAATTAACGCATAAATAGTAGTAGTATCACATCATTATGAGCATTGAATATCATACATACAAATCGTGTATCGGCCAAGAAGCGCTTGTATAAAAGTAAGGGCAAAGAACTCGCTAAACGCGAGAAAGAGGAACAACGCAATGAGCGAGAAAAGAGACTAAGGCAAGCAGCCCACCTTGTGCAAGCAAAAGGCAAAGATGTAACAGATAGCAGTGAGCCTGCATCGGCCAAGAAGCGATCATCTAAGAGAAAGGAGAATGATGATAATCCTGTTGCACCAGGGAACAATATCATTGATGATCATTCAGAAGAACTAATGAGAGATGCGCTGAAGATACTAGCGCAACCAGGAACAAGATGGACAATCTCCCATAAAGGCATCCGTACTCTGGAATCTAAGTCTTTGCTACCGGAGGGAAGGCTCTAGGTTTATTTGGTCAAGAAGCGGCTGATCCCAACAACGCATGACAGAACGGTATCAAGGGATCGGTTTAGGGCCGTATATTGTATTGCGCGCAGCATTCCTATTGATGTGGGAAGGTTGATCATAGGGCAGATCAAAGCACTAGTGGGGCATAAACGGGGGCAATATTTCTTTCCGTGGATCGTCTCAAGATTATGCCTAAGTATGGGTGTAGGCATTGATGAGGAGCCCATGCCCGAAGTCCACGACCTCATCAACATCAAAATTCTGAGGATGCTCCTCAAGGATTCCCCACATTGCCCGGAACTGCCAACAAAAAGACCTGTGATTGATTTGAATACGCCGCAGGAACCCAGACCAAAAAGAAGAAAAAGAGAAGATAGGGGAAAAGAGAGGGTACATGAGTCACTGGTGCATGATCTAAAGCCCATAAACACTCTTCCCTTAGTCATCAGATCTCCGAGCCCTCCAAGCCAGCCAGCACAAACCTCCTCCCCTCTTCGTGAACCGATTACCAATCTTCCTCTTATCCCCAACTCTTCTATTCAGCCAGCAGCCCCACCTTCACCAACAAATTCATCACTACATCCCACTACCCCATCACTGCAAGTTAATGACCCACACGCTTTGGGTGAAGGCACATCTGCCCAACCTCAAAATGGTGCTGGCGAGACTTCGTAGGCACAACCATCCTCCACCTCTTTGGCTGCTGAGTTAACTGAAATGAGAAGCTTCATCGCCCAACAGCAAGAACTTGTCTCTCAGCAGCATCACTTCTTCAACCATCGATTTGAGGTAGCAATGGAGCGCATTGATGAGATTCAACGCAGTGCTGCAGCTTCAAGGGAAGCACTCATCAATATCCAATGCAGTATGCATAGGATCTTCCAACACCAGCAGCAGATAGTGGAGCACAATCAAGAATACTTCAACTTTCTTACCGCCTATCTGCATGGTCTGATGGTGCCTCCACATCTAAGGCGGCCATTCTTTAATTGTATTCAATTCTTTTATTATTTTGTAACTTTACCAAATTCTTTGACTCTTGTACAGGCATGAGAAAAATTTGTTTGTAATGCGACCATTTGTAATCTATTCGCATACTTTGTTAATAGTCAATACAATAAAAGTACATAATTCACTCTACTCTTTGCCTGTGCCTCTGTCTTTATCTTCCTTTGTTAATCGTTGCTATATTTGTACTCTTGTATTTTTACGATCTTCATTGCGTTGCTATGATGTATTATATGTTACACTTAAAAACATTTCCCATACTTAGTAAATTTTGACTAACACATCGTTAACTCTTAGTTTAGCAATACTTTACCTTTTATCTTTCAAAGTCCTGCTCAAACCTTCTTTTTGAAATTTTCTTCTAAGTGTTTGTCTAGTCTATCCAAACAACGCATAGGACCTTGCTCATCTTTAAATTTGGGGGTGGGGAAGGTCTGAGCAGATGAACTCAGAAGTATGCAGTATTTCAGAAAATGCGTCCATTTTCATTTAAAAAAAAATTGTGCAAAACTCCAATGTCAGTGCAAGGGAAAATTTCAAAACTGTTCCTAACTTGATAAAAGTTTAGTTGTGAAAGGAGCCTGCTCGTAGTTGGATGTTCGTATGACACCCATATGAGCAAGCCAAAATGAAGGTGGGTTTCCAAGAACAACGTAGTATAAGCCGAAAAGGGAAAAAGAAGGCAAGGGACAACTCCTCTGATTATCATGAGTTAAAGTTAGAACTGGCACACTACCGTAGTTGGATGTTCGCATGACACCCGTGAGGACAAGCCAAAACGAAGAGTGTAACCATGACCAACTGTCTCTAAGTGAATAAATGATGCAAAGTTTTGCTCACAGCATATAGTTACATCAAGTTGTTTTGATAAAGAAGGGATAAGCATTCTATTTTGAAAACTCGAAAAGTGTCTTTGAGTAGAATTTTGTTACATAGAAGAATAAAGTAGGGCTTCCTAAGAATTAGCAAGGATAGAAGGAAAGTGTGATGTCAGGGAATATGCCTAAGTGTAACATTTGGAGCAACCAATTGTCAATATAGGATAGGAATGGAGCATGATTGCCTTAGTAGAAGATATGCTTGAGGACAAGCATATATCTAAATTTGGGGGTGTGATAACTTGTAGAAATACAAGTTATTTATGCCATCTTATCTCGATATTGCGGCCAAAAGTTAGTAATTATGCGCCAATTGTATGAAAATTAACTTAGTATGACAATAATTATAAATGTTTGCAATTACACCCACTAACGCCAAAAAGATTGAGGACAAGCCAAACTTTACTTTGTTTTGCAGGAGACCAAGTCACCGTTTGCGCTCAAGGCTCATGAGAAACTAATCAACACATCTCTATCACATTGCGCCCGTCGATCAACCTTGAAGAGACAATTATCGAAGTAACGGCGCAATGCGATAGTCGGTCCAGAGCTATGCTTCGATCACATGCGGTAATAAAAACAAACACCGCATGTGAACCTATGATCGAAAGATGCAACTGAGCAACGTAAAGGCGAAGGATTGAGACACGTGTACAACTAACGGTTGTACAGAAACGATGGTCTGATTTCATAACAGAAGGAATAATATCCCTCCATCTGCGGAATTACCATAACCATCAAGTGGGGACCACATGGCCGGAGTCAAAGGATCTGCTCCTATAAATACCCCAGCGAATTCAGAGAAAAATATACTATTTGATACTGGGCTAAGTGCTGTAAGATTTTAGAGAGAAAAAGGCTGAGTTGAGTACTGAAAAGAAGAAATTCAGAAAGAGAAAGAGATAAGGCCGAGAGGTAAATCTCAGATCCGACCAGCTGTATACTCGATCGAAGCTCTGTGTAGAGAACCCTACTACTGGTGGAGCAAGCTTGAGAGGGAAGCTCTTCCTGCCATTAAAACCATCCGATCCGGCAAGCAGATCTCCATCGAATCTGTGCCAAGACATTGGCACCGGATTGTATCTATTCTATCTCTCTTTCATTGTATTCCATATTTTCTTTATCTCTACATTCACACATCATATATCAAACACTTAGTAGAAATATTAAATGTTTCGATAGATTTCATTTACCATTTTTTTGTCTATTTTCATTCACCCATTAGTCACTTTCTTCATGATGTTTTTTAATCCCTTGATGAGTAATATGAATCACCAAGAATTAATATGTATTAAAGTTATAAAATACGTTTAGCTAAAACATGTTAGACAGCATCTTCACCTGTAGAGCAGAAGTGAAGATGTCATTCTGATCTATCGAGAAAAGGTCAGAAGAGTGCGTTAACTAAAGCAAGTAGTACTTCTAGACATGGAAGCAACCTTGCATTCATTACGTTAGACTCTGTTTCACCACAGACATGTGGGAAACGCGGCCAATCACTGAGAGGTGTATACCAAGAGAAGAGCGGAACAGTATTTGTACCTTCAATTCGATTAAGAACTTGCGTTGTTTGTAATACTTATCTTTCTCTTTCTAATCTGTTCATAAGTCTTGTCGTTGCATTCCACGTCTTTGCACCACCTTCACAGCCAGCCTTAATCCTAGTATCTTGCACATAAACCCTGTATCCTCTAACATCTAGTTTAGGTTTATTGTATTTTCATGTTTTATCGCATCTTACTACTTTCCTTTATTTTACTGTAATTTACATACTGTACACACTTTTATAAAGAATTGAAAAACCCGATCGCATATACCATGAACATACCGCAATAACCGGCACCACTTCCTCGTGTTCGACCTCAGATCACACTGAGAAACTTGTGGTGGAATTTCACTTGGTTCCATCGTAAGAAAACGTGTGACAACGCATGGCATACTACTTGAGCATCTCTAATTAACGCATAAATAGTAGTAGTATCACATCATTATGAGCATTGAATATCATACATACAAATCGCGTTACATACAAATCTTGGGAACAAGTGGTAGAGAAGTTTATGAAGAAATATTTCCCACCAACTGAGAATGCCAGGAGAAGGAAATTAATAACCAATTTTGAACAGGACATGGACGAATCGCTCAAGGATCTTTGGGTGAGGTTTAAGAGGCTAGTAAAAGACTACCCACACAACGGATTACCAGACTGCTTGCAAATGGAGATTATTTTATCACGGATTAAACCTTGCTTCGTAGACTGCTGCCAATGGGGCAGCCGCTGGAGGTCTGCTAGACAAAACGTATGATGAGTCCAAGAACATCCTTGATCGTATCTCTAAAAATCACGAGGATAGGAGAGAGAGAATTCAGGGATCGAAAATAAAGGATAATGACACAAACAATGGTGCTATCGCATCACTTCAGAGTCAGATGACTGCGATGATGAACTTGATATAGGGAATCACAATCAACAGCCCAACAACGCAAAGTGGGCAAGTGAACGCAATCAACCAGACCGCCGCATGGTGTGTTACTTGCGTTGAAGGACACGCAATGGAGGAATGCCCACAAAACCCATAGTTTATTTATTTTGTGAAGAATAATCCATTCTCTAACACGTAAAATCCTGGGTGGAGAAACCACCCCAACTTTACGTGGAAAAATCAGTAGGAAAATTTCCAATCAGTGGTGCAAAAAGAAGGGCCACTCAGATTTTTCTCGCGAAATAACGGTCAGATGAGTAATCAAGCCAGCAATTCGCAGGCGCCGTAATCTTCCTCTTTGGAAAGTTTGCTGAAGCAATATATTGAGAAGAACGAAACTATGCTTCAAAACCAGGCAACGTCTATCTGCAACCTGGAACTACAGATGAGCCAAATTACGAGCGAGCTCAAGAATAGACCGCAAGGGGCCCTGCTAAGTTCAACGAAACTCCCACGTAACCTAGGGGGTACGGGTAAAGAGAAATGTCAAGTCGTGACATTGCAGAGTGGCAAGACTGTGGTAGGGGAGAAGAAAAAGCCTAGCCGAACTGCTCCAATTGCGTTGGAACCTGAGATTGTGGTGACTTGAGAAGAAGAAGGAGAAAAAAAAGCGATAGAGCCAGAGAAAAGAGGCACTGGTAAGTTTTCCACGGTGGCTTTGACGTAGAGCTCCATATCTATAATCCCACCGAAGATGTGTGATCCTGGGAGTTTTACTTTACCTTGCTCCATTGGAGGATTGTACCGGGCAAGCGCTGTGCGATCTTGGAGCCAACATCAACTTGATGCCTCTTTCAATTTTCAAGCAGCTGAATGTGGGGTAACTTGCGCCCACAACAGTGATTATCCAACTAGCCGATAGATCTCTGGTGCATCCAGAGGGGAAGGTGAAGGACGTGCTGGTCACAATCGATAAATTTATATTACTAGCCGACTTCATCATCTTGGACTACGAAGTCGAAAAAGATGTGCTCATCATCCTGGGGCGACCATTTTTATCAACCGGTCGTGCCTAGATTGATGTGCACAAAGGAGAGATCACCTTGAGCGTGAATGGACAGAAGCTCAAGTTTGACATTAACCGTGCCATGAAATATCCTAACGAAGAAGACCTTAATGAATCTGACGAAGAAAATAGTTTAAATAAAGAAAAAAAGCCTGAAGATGAAAACGAAGATGAGGATGCGATCACATCCATTGTTGCATGCAATGCGATCATAGAAAAAACAAACAAGGAAGATGAGATGATCACAACCCAAGAAGAAGAGCCAACAGTAAATGAAGAAAGAAAAACAACGCAACCGTCCTTAAAACAACCACCAATAATAGAGCTAAAAACCTTACCTAACCACCTAAAGTATGTGTTTCTGGGACAGAATGAAAAGCTACCAGTAATCATTTCCTCCGCACTTAACGAAGACCAAGAGAATGCACTGCTGAGCATTCTGAGAAAATATGTGAGAGTAATAGGCTGGACGCTCGCAGACATTCAAGGAATTAGCCCCGTATGTTGTATGCATAGAATTCATCTTGAAGAGAACCACAAAGGATCGATCGAACATCAGCATAAACTCAACCCTGCGATGAAAGAGGTTGTAAAGAAGGAGATAATCAAGTGGTTAGATGCGGGCATCATCTATCTGATAGCAGACAGCATGTGGGTCAGCCCCATGCAACGCGTGCCGAAAAAAGGAGGGATGACAGTAGTCCCTAACGCAAATAACGAGCTGATACCACAAAGGATCGTCACCGGGTGGTGAATTTTTATGGACTATCGCAAACTCAATGCGACAACAAAGAAAGATCATTCCCTTTACCTTTTATTGACCAAATGTTGGATCGTCTAGTTGAAAATAACTTCTACTACTTTTTGGATGGGTATGCTAGTTATAATCAGATCATGATTGCTCCCGAAGATCAAGAAAAGATCACATTCACTTGCCCGTACAAAACTTTTGCTTTTTGCCACATGTCGTTTGACCTCTGCAATGTGTTGAGCACTTTCCAAAGGTGCATGATGGCCATCTTTTTCAGAATATCTCAAAGACTCTATAGAAATATTCATGGACGACTTCTCTGTATATAGGCATACATACGAAGTCTGTCTTGCCAACTTAGAGAAGATATTGAAAAGATGTGAGGAGACGAACCTCATGCTTAATTGGGAGAAATGCCATTTTACGGTGAAGGGGGGCATTGTGTTGGGGCATAAGGTACATAGGGACGGGTTGGAGGTGGGAAAGGCAAAAATTGAAGCAATTGAAAAGCTCCCACTTCCAATGAGTGTAAAGGCTGTTAGGAGCTTCTTGGGACATGCCGGATTTTACAGACGTTTGTCAAGGACTTTTAAAAAATAGCACGACCGCTGAGTGCATTGATGGAGGCCGATAGAAAATTTGACTTTGATGACAATTGCCTCAACACAGTCAGGATTTTGAAGAACGCATTGACGACCACGCCCGTGTTGATCGCACCAGATTGGACACTTCCCTTCGAATTAATGTGCGATGCGAGCGAGTATGCGATGGGAGCAGTGCTGGCACAGAAGAGAAAAACAATATTACATCCCACAGAAAAAGAGCTGCTTGCGGTAATTTTTGCGTTAGAGAAATTCATAGCATATTTGGTGGGAACAAAAGTACTCATCCACACTGACCACTCGATGATAAAATATTTGATGACAAAGAAGGCCGCGAAGCCGAGGTTGATTAGATGGGTTCTCCTCCTCCAAGAATTCGATATAGAAATAATTGATCTCAAGGGGACAGAGAACCAAGTTGCAGATCATTTATCCATATTGGAAAATCCAAAGGTTGACCGCAATCAGTTAGAGGTGAGTGCAGTGTTCCCAGACGAGCAATTTTCCGAAGATTATACCGACCAACAAAAGATGCGGCTCAGCATGAGTGCAGATGTTATTATTGGGATGAGCCAAATCTATATAAGAGGAAGGCAGACAAGATTTTATGACTGTGTGTACTGAATGCTGCTCAACAACGCATATTATCGCAATGTCATGATTCACCATATGGCAGGCAATTTGGAGGCCAGCACACCGCAACTAAAGTATTACAAATTGGATACTATTGGCCAACACTATTTAAAGATGCAGATGACTACGCGATGAAGTGTGACCGGTGCCAGCGTAAGGGTAATATTTCATGGAACATGCGATGCCTATGAACACCATTTTGGAACTTGAATTGTTCGATGTTTAGGGCATTGATTTCATGGGACCATTCCCACCATCAAATGGTCAAAATTATCTTTTGTTAGCTGTCGATTACGTGTCCAAGTGGGTAGAAGCAGTGGCATGTACCGCAAGCGATGCGGCGATATCTCTAAATTCCTGAAGAAAAACATTTTCACTCGTTTTGGCACTCCACGTGCCATAATACGTGACGAAGGGTCCCACTTTGTTAATCACACCATTAAAGAATTGCTGCGCAAATATAATATCCTCCATAAAGTGGCTACCGCATACCACCCGCAGACGAATGGTCAGGCCGAAGTGTCCAACCGGGAGATCAAGCTAATACTGGAGAAGGTGGTAAAGCCTTCGCGAAAGGATTGGGCAACAAAATTGGACGATGCGTTGTGGGCATACCCGACTGCCTATAAGACACCCATAGGCATGTCCTCGTATGCGTTTGTATTTGGTAAAGTATGTCATTTACCACTAGAGCTAGAGCACAAAGCGTGGTGGGCAGTGAAGAAGCTAAACTTTGACTTAAAAATAGCAGGAGAAGCGAGAAAACTTCAATTGGTCGAGCTGGAGGAATGGAGAATTAACGCATACGAGAATGCAAAGATCTACAAGGACCGCGCAAAGCACTGGCACGACAAACAAATATATAGAAAGAACCTCCAAGTCGGGCAAAAGGTCTTACTATTTAATTCACGATTACGACTTTTCCCTGGGAAATTAAAGTCATGTTGGTCTGGACCCTTCATAGTCAGAAAGGTATTCCCGCATGGCACGGTCGAGTTATCTAATGATGACGGAACCAACATATTCAAAGTTAATGGGCAATGAGTGAAAGTGTATCGCAGAGAAGATTGGGATCGCAAAGTCGACTCCGTGGACCTGAGAAACTCAGAATGAGAAAGAAGTGGGTGGTCCCTGCGCTATCAGGTGATTTAAATTCATCAGGGACGCAAGTTTTGTGAAGTATCCGTTGAAATCCTTAATTCATAAACCTATCTCTATTCCCTTTAGTATTATCATTTTGCTATTTGATTATCAAAAAAAAGAGAGAGAGAGAGAGAGAGAGAGAGAGAGAGAGAGAGAGAAATTTTGTTAACTTTGTTTTTTTGTAATCATTTGACCCTCTCAATATTTTTTTGCAAACGATCGAGGTAAATGATTGTGGAGCCACTACACGAAGACGCAACTACTTTATTCCGTCATCACAATCCAAAGGAAGTAGATCGCCGTAAAGCAGGATGCGTCAACAAATAATGCGGTCGACACTATAAATTTGGGGGTTGTATCTTTCCTTGACTTTAGTTCAAATTTCGTTATCGCATCACATTTTAATTTTGAAAGTTTTATCACCGCATCCTCTTTGATTACCGCAATCATTTAACATTGATTAATTTAGTAAGTCACCGCATGATTTCTCTTTGCCAATTATGATTTCAATGATGAAACACATGCTTCTATTTTTTCGTACACACTAGAGTCAACTTAATTTTAGGATAATCACCTCATGAAATATTTCTAGAAGTTAGTGGTTTATGAAACTTCCTAAGAACATCGCATGACTTCTTTACAACAACAACAACAACAACAACAACGAGTTTAGTCTGAGAAAGAGCGTCTTGCTCGTAGTTGGATGTCCGCATGACACACATGGGGGCAAGCCAAAACGAAGGCAAGGCGTTTGGATCAGCATAAGGTCAGATAGAAAAAAAAATATAATGTCTAAAATAAGCAAGGATAAAAATCATTTAACACCCCAGTGAAAAAGTTTTTTTTGAAAATAATCATGCAATGTCTTGGAATCTAGTAAAGTCTTTTTGAAGGTTTATCTTGTGGTCCCTAAACTTTAGAAATATTTTAAGAAGATACCTGAATAAGAATTATGAAAATTTTGGTGTATAGGATTTGAATAAGGCATCCTTGAGAAATCTAGGAAAAGAAATTGCGGTCAACTTTCTAAAGGAAATCTTTAACTTATGCTTGAGGACAAGATTGTTTAAATTTGGGGGTGTGATAACGGGCAGAAATGCACGTTATTACAGTACTAAGTTATTAAACAATGCAGGTTTGCGTTGATAAAATATATAAGATTGCGTCCAAAAAGCATTAAGTTCACAATATTGCGGTCGCATGCGTTCATCGCATTAAAATAGTTAACTTATGTATTTTTGTGCAGAATATGCATTGACGCAAGGCGAAAAATACGATCCAAAGAAATCAACGGCCGAGCGCATCAAAAGATTGTGTTACCGCAAGGATATGCGGTGATTTGTGCTTGCCAACATCTGCTGAAAAAGATTGCAGCATAGAGCCAGCACAACTTGGTGGGCGCATCTGGATGAAAAGCGTAATAAATCACGATTGGACAGAAAGCTGAAGACGGCCGATTCCGAATTAAGTTGACAAGCCGTTAACGAACTACTGTAGCAAGTACACTCAACTTTTCGGTGACATATTCGGCGCATCAGACAGAGAATTAATGCCATCCCATCAATGCAATCATAAGAGAGAAGAAGCCTTTCACCTCGAAGCTCTATAAATACCGAAGGCAATCTTCAGTGAAGGAGTTTGGACAATTAGATAATTTTTCCTTAGATAGAAGTAGCTTTGTTCATAGTTTTCCTTTTACTTAGAAGGCAGAGCGAGAGAAAGGAAGAGACATCGGAAGATCGCTCTGGTCAGCTCGAGAAAGAACCAGAGGCGTGGAAAAGCAAAGAGAGGACTGACTCTCGTGAGAGCGAGATTATCTTTTGAGCAGAGTAGAGAAGAACAATGTAAAAGCCTTGGGAAGCAAGAGATTGCTACCAGGCTCTTTATTCTCATTTCGCATTGTTATTCTGTATTTCAATTCTATATCTATAAAATGGAACTTGCTTATCTACATCTGTTCACTCTCTTAAAAGAATGCATGAGTAGCTAAATCTAGCAAATGGGTTGAGAAGAACAAAGCTAACATGACCTAGGATCTTCATTGCAAACGATCATCTTGTCTTATGTTGCGCCCAACACCCCTTTAGAGCTACTCGAGAAAGAGTCTAAAGAAAGAACCTAAGACTTGAGAGAGTTAGGTTAGAATCTAGACTCGAGAGAGCAAGATTTGATCTGCATAAGCAAGAGATAGGGACTTAGAGATAAGCTCTGTTTGCCAACATACATCGCATGCACCCTAGAGATAGGTTATGATATTATGCGGTCGCCTTGTATGTGTGTATGTCAGTTGTCATTGCATAAACAAGAATAGAGGCTTATGTGTAGGTCCTATAGACTTCATCATATATATCGTATGCGTTCTAGACTTAGAAGCCGTAGCATTTGCGTTGAGAGATGATTTGCTATTGTAGGTGTGTTGCATGATCGCATAACATGAACGCAATCCTAGGAAGTGTTAGCTAAACCCCTTCTCAACCCGTTCCCCGCATATTCATCACATCTTTCATAACATTAACTCTTTTCTTAAACTCCACCACATACATTTTATACCGCAAACAACAAACCTACCAATTATTAATTTATTTGTTACCGCAAAGTCTTCTTAAAAATTATTACCGCATATTTTCCTTAGTCCCTGAGTTCGACCCTGGACTTACCAGGAAACTCAGTAGGATTTATACTTGGATTCTGCTGAGAAAACTTGTTGCACAACGCATTCCCATCACCACAATTTATTTGATTAATTTCACCGCATAAAATTACGCATCAGTTCTCAGCTCTCAACTCTCAAATCAAACAAATCCCCAAAGTAGTAGGTTTGAGTCGGCGCTTTGGCCACTCGCACCCATGCAAATCAAAGGATCGCCCTCAATGGCAGGAGTTCCCAACTCACTCAGGATTGAGGTCATGTTACTTATGGTCATCCTAGTGAAGTGAAGTCTCAGTCATGAACAGAGTTATATGAAGAGACGTTAACACTTCGAGGTCAGGTCTTATACAAACTCTTTGTATAAGATGCCCCCGTTTTCATGTCTGCTACACGAATGATCAGGATCAGATCATCTGTGACAAGTCACAACACTTGTAACAGTTCTACAAAATGGGCCGTATCCGTAGTGTTACCAGGATAAGATTTCCCTCCTATATCTATATACTACAGACTATTTTGGTTGTCACTTAAGACATGATCTACTTGTATATCACTACATACATGCTTAAGTTACATAAAGACAACCAGGGATATTAAGTTTATTGATTTATGGTAAAATAAAAACAATATGCAAACTCAAGAAGTGAAGTAAATATCATATATATTATCCATCACAAGCGTTCTTACAAAGTTGTTTACAAACTACAGGACATTAGACTTTAGGGCATAAACCCCAACATGTATGTATGTATGCTATAGCTTAGTTCATTACTTGTTTATATAAAAGTTATATATTAGTAATGAATGAACATTGCATGAAGCATGACACTACCTTATGTTAATTTATAATTGTTGTAAATAACTTATGTACGCCTAGCTTGCAATATCAGTTAGTTTTAATTGTTTCATTTCTTATAAGTGTTATAATTAATGAAATTAGAATTAAAATTAATAATAAAGAGTTGCATGCAGACCTTAGGCTTTAATCATATTTTAAAAGTGTTTTAAAATTTGATTGAGATAGATCTAAGATCACATTTCTAATAAGATTTGAAATCTAAGTTTAATCTTTTAAATCGGTTTAATATGATTAATTGATTCCTAATAAAAGATTAAATATGTAACAAATGTATCTAAAAGGGACCTTTTGTCTAAGGTTGATTCTGGCTAGGCTGGGTACTTAAGTCAATAGAAACGTCGCACCCCTACCTAAGAACCTACCTGGAAAGGTGAAATAGATAGATTTGTTACATGCATGTAAATTTGATGAAAGTCTTTCAAAATCTAGGGTTGCCCAACATATGTGCTTGAGGCTAATCCTAAGAAACTGGAACCACGTTCAAATTTATGCCTATTTGTAGGCTACCCTAAGGGAATGAGAGGTGGTTATTTCTATGGCCTAAAGAAAAAAAAATGTATCGACAAGAGTTATTGAAGTAGGTTCATCTAGTAGGTCAAATCTACCTCAAGTGTTGAGGGAACCTCGACGTAGTGGGGGGGTTACGAACCCACCTATTTGCTATGTGGATTTAACTGAAATCCTAGCTATGGTAGTTGATGGCGAGGTTGAGAATCCATTGTCTTACAAGAAGGCAATGGAGGAATTGGTATCAGAGCATCATTTAAGCATTCATTTTGGTTTAATTTTGGCTTGGTGGGTGTTTTTTCATGAGATATATGAAAATGGTGCACTGATATGGTTTTCTAAGATTTGGTATTTAAATTCTCTTTGATTCCTTTGTTAAATTTGTAATTGGCTCTTGATTGATGAGCTTATATGTGTGCTCAAGAGCCTTTAATTTATTTGGAGTCATTAGAGTTGAAATTAAGTCTTAATTGAAGAAAGAAGTGAAGAAGGTCGAGTTGTAGAAATTTGTTGCTGAGCTTCTTCCAGCCAGCGTTGCAATGCTGCTCTTGTGCATTGCAACGCTACTCATATTGCTAATTGAGCAGCGAGTTTCAACTGGTCAAGCGTAGAGCATCGAGTTCTGAACCGGTTTGACGAGTAAGGACGAGCGAGTTTGGCCAGTTCGACCGATTTTTTTCAATTCCTGTTCGGTTTGGCCTAAAATGGTTTTTGGTTGGTCTGGTTCAGGAAATTCTGGTCTGGTTTGGCGTCGTTCAAGTGGTCCAGAAGCATTTTGGAGCCAATTTTTGCTGATTTTTATAATAATTAGGCCTTTGTTTGCTTGAAAATGCCAAAACTAAAACCATATCTGTATGTGTTTAATTATTTATACATGTGATGTATGTCATAATTAAATAAATCTTGTATGTGCATAAAGTATGCCATGTAGATTTAAAACCCCACCATAGGAAGCATGTTACATGCATTGAAAATATGTTATAAAATGTTATAATATATAGTATGCATGTTTAGGGTTTCTTTTATTTAATATAAGTGTTATATTAAATATTTAATGCCTTTGATGTATGTTGTGGATGTTTAGCATGTCTAAAATCTTGTAAGTTGTTATGTTAGACATTTAAAATCCATAACAAAAAATAACTGCATGCTCACGTAGGTTAATCACCTATTTTAAATAGTTAAAATATGTCGTTAAAACATGCAAAACTAGGGTTACAAACTCAACGGCATATAATCCTATCTAAGGCTGGGGGTATTTAAGTTGACGGTCTACAGAACACCTCCTACTTGGGAATTATGGCCAAATAATTTAGCGTTGTTAACTAGTTTTATGAGCAATACGTGAGCGATGTGAGATTTTAAAACTGGTTTATCAGCTAGACATTGTAGGTTAAATCCAAATATAAACGTTTTGAATAAAAACCTAGACTTAGGTTGTTTAATTAGCCGGAACAAGCCTAAGGAAATGTATCCCCGTTTAAACGTTAGAACACTTCAGTGGGAGTTTAATAACATATATGATATGCTATTAGAACACTTCAGTGAAAATAAATAATGTATATGATATGTTAGAACGCTTCACTGGGAGATTAATAAACATATATGATATGATTATTTTTAGCTCTCACGTCCCTAAGAGTTCACAATCGAAATTTATGTTTCACTTCGTGTCACCGTGGGAGTGACCTTTATTCAGAAAGTGTTTATAAGAATCGAGATTTTAGTGAATAGAGAAGTTGCTCACCATAAATTAAATGTGATGTTTTGATTTTAATTTTCACGTTTCAAGATGTTCACACCTTGAGGTTCATGTGGCACTTCGTGTCACCCTGGGAGTGACCTCCATTCGAAAAGAGGTTGCGCGAATCAATATCAAGGTGAATGAGAGGAAGCTGTTCAATAGAAAATCAAATATACGATATATTGATTTCAATTCTCACGTCCCTAGAAAATTTCCATCGTGAGATCCGTGCAACACTTCGTGTCACCCTAGGAATGACCACCATTCAGAAAGTGTTCGTCATGAGGTCAAGATCAAAGTAAATGGGGGAAGTAGTTCATAGTAAGTGGGTAAAGAATATGTGTCAATGTATCTTGCGGTCTCTTCTGTTTGTTTGGACCATGAGATTCCTATGCTGCACCTGCTTTTCGTCTTTAAGTCAGCCTCGCTAGTTGTTTAATGACGGCTATCCCCTTGGAGGGTTTTAACATAGGATTAGGAACAACTCAAACTCCAGAAATGGATAGGATTTCTAAAGTCGTTTTCAACTTTCACTTTCCAATTTGGGAGCATCGTTGGGCCGACATCTGAGGTATAAAACCAGAGGGTTACACTTACAAAATTACTAGTTAGTAATTTCTGACAAAAAAACGGTAGCTAAATGACTATCGGAATATGAGTTATTCTGGGGATAGTATTTAGTCAATAATGTCGTGTTATAGTATCATTGCAAAAATAATCTTGGGTATATTATTACTTTACTAAAAACTTGATTGGGATTAAAAAGAAAATTCACTGATAAATTTTGTTTATATTTTTCAGAATGGCGAGTTCATTAGTACAATTGTTGGCATCTGATAAACTTATTGGGGATAATTATGTCACCTAAAAAACAAACCTAAATACTATACTGGTGATAGATGATCTACGGTTCATTTAATAGAGGAGTGTCCTCACATTCCTGGCTCAAATTCAAACCGGGATGTTTGGGATGCATACGACAAATGGATCAGGGCTAATGACAAAGTCCATGCCTATGATCTTGTCAGCATATTTGATGTCTTGGCGAAGAAACACGAGAGTATGGGTACTGCCAAAGAGATTATGGAATCTCTCCATGGGATGTTTGGACAACCATCCTTCTCCTTGAGACATAATACTATTAAATATGTTTACAACTATCATATGAAAGAATGGGGCTTTGTTAGAGAACATGTCTTGGACATGATGGTCCATTTCAATATGGCAAAAGTAAATGGGGTTGTCGTTGATGAGAAGAGTCAAGTTGGTTTTATTCTACAATCTCTTCCGAAGAGTTTTCTATAGTTCTGCACTAACGCACTTATGAATAAAATAGAATATAACTTGACTACTCTTCTAAATGAGCTACAGGCTTACTAGACTATGATGAGAGAAAAAGGTCTAGAACCAGAAGTAAATGTTACTACTGCTGAGAAGAGAGAGACGTCCTCCAAAAAGCTTGATATTGCTTCTTCTTCACAGACTAAGAGTATTCCAATTAAGAAGAACAAGGGGAAATAGAAGAAGAAACCCGTTGGTAGAAGAGGCAAGGCTAGTGTTGCAAATAAAGAAAAATGTTTCCACTGCAATGAAGAAAGGCATTGGAAGAGAAACTGATCTCAATACCTTGCAGTGAAGAGAGTAGAGAAAGCAAAACAGAGAAACTAGTTCCTAAAGATTGCTTGCTGTACTTCAGTTGACCAGTGGGAGATGTTGTTGTTGCTATCTGAAGATGATTTTATCTACTTTTGTTATTGTAATGAAATTTGTTTTGTCTTGTTGTAAAGAACAAATTATATAAATTTTTGTTGTAAATGAAATGTTCATTAACAAAAGTTATGTTTGTTCTACTACAAAGCAACTTCTGTTAGAACCAACTTAGTTAAAATCCATTTGTAAATATTTAGATATTTAAAATGGCTAGAAATCAATAAATGCAAGTAATTATTTAACCTAAAATGATAAGTTTAGAACACTTGAAAAGTTCAAAGTGTACAAAACTTGTTAGATAAAATAAAACCGAAATACGTCGATTGGATCAAAGTATAGAAAGTTTGAGATTTCTAGGACTATTTGATAGAACATGAAATCTAGTGAAAACTTTGTACACCTAGTTGCCTTAATTGTTTTTTAACATCATTTCAATTTTAAGGTATTTTTGAAATCTATATGAAATATAGAGAACTCATAAAAGTTGTTTATATAGTTCAGAAATCTGAAAAGACCAATATAAGTGCTAATATCAAACCCTTAAATGTTGGAATATTGTTCGAGATCACTATGTATTATTTGTTTCCATAAAATCTTGCATATATCAATAAAGAGTTATTGATTGAAATTGACATTGTAAACAAAAGTTGTTTCAGACAGGTCAAATGTATTTTACTCAAAGAGTTGAGAGTACCTCGATGTAGTGGGAGGAATGTATGACTTCCTAGCCATTATTGAGAAATAAGTGTTGTGAAAAAAAGATGCATTCCCAATATAGTTTAATAAGAAGTTCATTGTATACTAACATGTTTATAGTGATTCTCTCGGCTAAAGTGTTTGAGAATCTCCTAGTAAGACTAGGACTACCAGGTATATAACCTAGGGCAAGTGAGAGAAAAATCGAGTATGTGATACCGAATGGTAAACCATGGGTATGTGATGCCCTAGTTTATTCTATGTCTCTTTAAAACTAAAAAACTCAGTATTATATATTTAGATATATATGTTATCACTGGAGTTTTAGTCCAAGTGGGAGTCTGTTGGGTTTTATGTCCTAAAACTCATGGTTTGTAAATAATAAAACTTATTCTGAAAATTCAATAAGTTGTTATTAAATATAAGAAATTTCTTATTTTGTTTTAGAAATAAATCCAATAAACTAAAAGATCCATGACTGTTACATGAGTACTTGAACTTTATGTGGAGACATAAAAGTGGATCAGGTTCAAGTAAATAGTCAAAATGATCTATAGTATATGAATAAGGTTGGGTGCCTTATTTTGGTAACACTATCGGATGCGGCCCACTTTGTAGTTGTTACAAGGAGTTGTAAAGTGCTATAGACGAAGTGATCCTAATTCATACATGTCATGACATGAGAAGTGGGGGCGTCCTATGCAATGATTTTGTACAAGATCAGACCATGAAATTAGTCACTCTTACTTTATAACACGATTTACTGTTTAAGACTGACTATTTCAAAACGATGATCTAGGTACTTGACCTTAATCCTAAGCTAACTATGAACTCCTGTTTATTCGGGATTATCCTTAGATTTGCATAGGTAAGGGTTACCTCAACATCACTGGCTCATTAAACCTCCATTTCAGGGCTAAGATCGGTTAGATAACTGAAGACATAAGATGCAAGATGGAATTCACTCCTACCCGCTTTCACGGATAGTAGAGAGGTTGTTCCCTTAAGTGTTGACTCTGGGTCTTGAACAAGGGGCCCTACCCTCTCACTGGCCTGAAAGGGACTCAGTTTGTTAATCGGATCACAAACCAATTGTTCATTAGAGGATCAGTGGGACTTAAGGAACAAGAGGTAATCTCGAGGGTAAAACGGCCATTTGACCTAATCGTTATTACGAACAACCTGTGAAGGGTTAACTTAATAATCATGGTTATATCAAGTGGACATAATATATCTACAATGAGGGGAGTGCAACTCTAGGCTTTAGTGGAGTGACCCAGTAGTTAACAAATGAGGGCTAATTCGTCATAAAGAGTTTAGCCAATTAATCTCGGATTGTTGAAGTCCATGATCCGTAGATCCATGAGGTCTCCCTACTAGCTCACAAATGGATTAGCCTTAGAGTAGCGTGATAAGTTAATTTGAAACGTTCAAATTAGAATTAAGGGAATTAGTAATTATATGTGTTATAATTACACGTTTAATTTTGGAATTAAATGAAATGGGAGAATCAATTAATATTTAAATATGATTTAAATATTAAATTCATGAATAGGGATTCATGATGGTGGAATATATTAAATTAATGTAATATTTGATCTTTAATTAATTAGAATTAATTAAATTGTTTAATTAGTTATTTATTATTAATTTTATTAGAAAATTAATTAATGAATTAATTTTATAAAATTAATAACGATTTCATTTTTGAAAATTGATTAAACCTAATGAATTAGAATGCTTAATGATCCCTTTACTTCCGTTGTGTATTTTTTAACTCTAACAAGAGGATGTTGACAGGGATGAATGGATTAAAACCATGGATCTCGAAATGGAGTCTATGTGCTTCAATTTAGTGGATCTAGTAGATCATCATGATGGGATTAAACCTATAGGTTGTAAATGGATCTACAAGAGGAAACAGGATGTTGATGAAAAGGTGCAAACTTTTAAGGCTAAACTAGTGGCAAACGGTTATACCCAGGTAGAGGGAGTCGACTATGAGGAAACTTTCTCGCCTGTTGCAATGCTAAAGTCTATCTAGATCCTCCTATCCATTGCCTCATATTATAACCATGAGATATGGCAAATGGATGTCAAGACTGCTTTTCTGAATGGCAATCTTGAGGAGACCATTTATATGGTGCAACCCGAGGGATTCATAGTCCAAGGTCAAGAGCAAATGGTTTGCAAGCTCAATCGGTCCATTTATGGACTGAAACAGGCATCTTGATCTTGGAATATAAGGTTTGATATTGCGATCAAATCTTATGGTTTTGATCAGAACGTTGATGAGTCTTGTGTCTATAAGAAGATCATCAACAGTTTAGTAGTTTTACTAGTGTTGTATGTAGATGTTATCCTACTCATTGAGAATGATGTAGTCTTACTGACTACAGTTAAGAATTAGTTAACGACCCAATTCCAAATGATAAATTTGGGAGAGGCTTGGTTTGTTCTGGGTATTCAGATCTTTCGAGATCGAAAGAACAAAATGCTAGCACTGTCTCAAGCATCGTATATTGACAAGATGCTTGTCAAGTATTCGATGCAGAACTCCAAGAGAGGTCTATTGCCTTTCAGGCACAAAATTACTTTGTCTAAGGAACAATGTCCTAAGACTCCTTAAGAGGTTGATGATATGAGACAAGTCCCTATGCATCTATCGTGGGCAGTTTGATACATGCGATGTTATGTATCAGACCTGACATTTGCTATGCAGTTGGGATAGTTAGTAGATATTAATCTAATCCAGGATATAATCACTGGATAGCAATTAAGAACATCCTCAAGCTGTAGAGAACGAGAGACTACATGCTTGTGTATGGTTCTAAGGATTTGATCCTTATAGGATACACAAACTCTGATTTTCAAATTGATAGGGATTCTCGAAAATCCACTTCAGGATCATTGTTCACTCTTAATGGAGAAGCAGTAGTATGGTGAAGCACCAAGCAAGGATGCATCGCGGACAGCACCATGGAGGCTGAGTATGTAGTGGCTTGTGAAGCTGCTAAGGAGGTCGTTTGACTCAGGAAATTCCTGACTGATCTGGAAGTTGTTCCAGACAAGTCAAAGCCCATCATACTTTGCTGTGATAATAGTGGTGCTCTGGTTGATTCCCATGAGCCTAGGAGACATAAGCGCGGCAAGCACATAGAGTGGAACTATCATCTCATCAGAGAGATTGTGCATCGAGGGGACGTGATTGTCACGAAGATAGCTTCGGAGCACAACGTTGCTTGTCCGTTTACGAAGGCCCTCACGGCTATAGTGTTTGAGGGTCACTTGCAGAGTATGGGTCTATGGGACAGACCACGGCTGGACTAGGGCAAGTGAGAGATCTTATACTGGGTGTGTTTTCCCTAGTTTATTGTTTTGTGTACTTGTATTTTATTATCTTGTACACCCCACTAGCTTTAGGACAAGTGGGAGATTGTTGGGGTTGATGCTCTAAATCTCATAGGGTTCTATAGTTTGTAAACCTTGTATGAACAAACTTGTATATGATTAATAGTATTTGATATTTTATTCACTTTGTCTATGAAATATGTGATATTTTAGTTGCATTAACCATAAACCAATAAACTAACATCCAATGTTATCATTGTAACTTAAACAAGTATGTGGAGACATACAAGTGGATCATGTTTAAGTGATAACCTAAATGGTCTGTAGTATATGGATATGACTGGGTACCTTATCTTGGTAACACTACGAGTATGGCCCACTTTGTAGATGTTACAAATGTTGTAAAGTGCTATAAATAATCTGATCTCGATTATTTATGTATTAGACATGCGAACGGGGATATTCTATACAAAGGAGTTTGTTTAAGACTGGACCACAAGATGCTTAGTCTTATTATATAACATAGTTCATAATAGAGACTTTCATTTCACTAGGATGACCATATGTAACATGACCTTACTCCTGAGTGAGTTGTGAACTCCGACGGTCTTTTAATTTGTATGGGTGAGAGTGGCTAGATTGCCGACTCAAAAAGCCTACCGTTTGGGGATTCGTCTAATTGGGGAGCTAAAAACTCAGCTACACAAGATGGAATTCACTTCTTCCCCGAAGCAGGGATAAGTAGATAAATTGCTCCCTTAAGGGCTGATTCTGGATCTTGAACAATATGGCACCACACCCTCTCCTAGCACGAGAGAAATTTAGTCATAGTAGGACTATGATCTATTGTTCATTAGAGGGATCAGTGGTACTTAAATGAATGAAAAACATTAAATTTTTGTATTGATATGGACATTATAATTTACATTTTATTATTTTTCAATTATGAACAATAGTGGTAATATGGAAGAAAGAAAGATCAAGAATTTTTTATTTAATATAATATCTCTTAAAGTTAGGACAGTTAAAGATAAACAACAGTAAACTTTTCTTATTACTAAGAAATAGAATTGTAATTTTTTATAAAGTACATTTTTCTATTAAAAAAGGAAAGAAAAAGGAAGAGTATAAAATAAAAAATGTTCTTTTAGTTTAAAGAAAAGAAAGGAAAAGTAAATTAAAAAAGGGGGAACACTCGACCATTGCATAAAAGGAAAAAAAAATAAAATATGTTGATTGAGTGTTGAACACTTGATCAGTTAAAAAAAATGGCAATCACATCACTAAAACTACCATACTTTCATAATTTTTTTTTTCCATAATTACAATATTTGAATAACTATTTTCAAAAGTTACTGTTTGCACGAGGTTTCCATAAGTACAACCTCTAATATATAATTCTTTGATGCATTTAAAGTAAACTTTAATCTTTAATTTCGTTTATCTTCTTGGATGACCAGTCTTTGGGCTTATTGATCTTCTTGGATGATCTTTGGGCTTGATGATCGACCTTTTGGCTTGTTGATCTTCTTGGATGATTGATCTTTGGGCTTGATGATCTTCTTGGAGGATTGGTGTCTGCACGAGGCTTCCAAAGAAACTTGTTTCTTGGAGTTGAACTTGTGTTGATGTTGATACGATGTGGTTCGATCTCTAGTACTTGATCCTCTTATTCTCTCTCAGTTGAATGCATACGCTTAAGAAGTAGAGCACGTAATTTTCTTGAAGTTGAAGTTTTGGAAGAGTTCTTGTATCTCCGTCTTCAAAGAGTGTAGAATCTAAGTCTTTTGATTGTTAGGAGAATTCTCTCTGGCCTCTCTGGATTGTAGAATTGTTGACCCCACAAATGGAGTTCTCAGGTGGGCTTCATGGACTTGGGCTTAGTTGGTCCATGGGCTTGATCCAATTAGTTGGACTTGGGCTTAGTGGGTCTGGCCCTTAGACTTGATTAGTTGGTTTTGGGCCTGATTTGATATTTGGGTCCAATTTAGCTTATTTTTGGGCTTAGTTGGACTTTAAACCGAAATAATAATATCAAATTGGGCCAAATTAATTAACGTTCGTCATTAAAATTTGTCTTTAACTCCAATTTGGACACATGTCAACTTCTAATTGATACCAATTTGATCATTTGAAATTTTGTTACTAATTTAGTAAATGACGTGAAAATTTGTGATTGGTCCAAAATTTATCCTTTAACAATTACAATATCTTCTCAATTTCCTCCAAATATGAATCAATACGGAACACTGTGCTATATATTCTTCCCATAAATATGTCCTACTTATTTAGGATGGCAAAGTGTTATTTTTTATTTATTTTTTTTATTTTTTTAACAATACAAAGAGTGTGTGTTAACCACCTAATACTCCCACCACTTATTGTACAATGAGTCATTAATCACTTTCTAAATTAAGAAAAAGAACTATATAATTTTTTAAAAATAACTACAGCAACTGTATATATTCATTTGTATTAAATTATAAATTTAATCTTGTATATATTCATCTCAAACTTTGCAAATTACAAATTTAATTTTCGATCTTTCAAGTTTTTTAAAACAATTTATGGATTTCCTAAAAACAATAAAAATGTAAGGTTTAATTAGATATAAAATTCAAATTTATATCTTAGAATAATAAAAAAAAATTTTGACCTATTAGACATTAACAATGAAAGTTTAAGATGTAATTAGATTAAAAATAAAAATTTGGCGATCTATTAATTATTGTTGGAAGTTATGGGACCAAATAAATATAAATTTTAAAGGTAAGAGATTAACCTTTACTTTAAAATTTAACCTACAAATTTATGTATAATAAAAAAAAATTTCAATACATTAATAATAGTCTCGTACCTAAATTAAGTCGAAGTTCATTATATAAAAATAGTTTACTAGAAAGATGAATAATGATCTAATAAAAATGAAATGAAATTAAATATTGTTAAAGGTTGCTCGAGACAAAGCATAAAGTCTATGGGAAGGTCCAAACCTAGGGAAAATTGGGAGAAGACATGGGGAAACACGCTTCCTAAAAGAAAAGTCAGACACTGGAGTTCTAAATTGACTAGCCTAGCCGTTGAATATATACAAATTGGAAAATAACTGCATCTTGCTTGGTTTGACACCTTGCAACATCAAGCACGACAAATTACTCTAATATTATCAGAGTTACATTAACCATACAAGAATATTAGAAGAAGAACATTGTAAATAATCTTATTCGATAACCCAAAGGAAAGTGAGTAACATCCTAAGGATAACTTTGACTTTAATTTTGCGTGCTTAGTTGAACTATACATTACAAATCTAGACATTGGAGTGTGGTAAATTCGACACCGTTTTGAGAAACTTTCGTGTATGTCAATTTAAAAAGTAGGACTAGATTAGAAGACTAACGATTAAGTCTCTGACAAATCTACAAAAATCGTAAATACATGCAAACTTTGTTCGCCGACCAATATTGTTACGAAAGTCAATCGATATTGAACTAATGAAAAATTTGATGTAGTAATTCGTTTAAGTATCGTTGATGATGAATGAAAAATATAGAAATAAAAAGATACACAATGGTTAATTGGGATTGTGAAAAGAGGAAGTTGGTGGGAGAATAGAGGTTGAAGAAAATGGTCACACCATAAATGGGTGGCAGCTCACGATTTCGATGCCTAACATTTTCGTCCTTATTCACTTAGTCAAAATCTCAGTCAAACGCCAAAGATATTCCTACTTATCTTCAACTCATTCAAAATATCTACACATCTACATATACCAATAAATATTTATGACCGTCATTGTTTCGTTTTAGGATTAAAGAAAACCCAAGTCACTTTTAATATCTGGATTAAATACAAGTTACACATAATACGCTACAATAGTCATCAATTTCAAATCATTAATGTATCAATTTTCACCCATTTTTTTTAATTTCATTAAGTCGAACCTTAAATTTAGACAATAGTTGCATCATTTAACTCCATTTCAATTTCTACTATTTACTCACTAATTATAACCAAACAAAAAATAGAATGTAAAAATTTTCTTAAACTCATAAAATTAATAAAATCATATTTTGGCACAAGTTTAGTTTGATTAATGTTTTCACTAACAATGTCAGAAGTTTATTTATTTATTTATTTTAAACTCAAAAGGTTGATATTGTTTTACGTTAAAAGGATAACAATATATAGCAACATCATAAAGTAAAGGTATTTATAATCTTTTCATTCTCACAAATAAAGAGTCCATTGAAGTTTGAAATGCAATTGGAAGAAATGGAAGTTTATAGTCAAGACTAATAAACTTGACTAAGCTTATAAGTATAAATAGATATTTTTGAAGAGTGAAAATTAATTATTTGATTTGTGGCGTCAACCATCATTTTCAATCTAATAAAATTCAGTAGTAAAAATGACAAAAATTGTAGCCCTAGATCAATGTAGGCCGTAATTCTTGTATATTATTTCTAAAAAGGAAATATTATGCTACAATGATGGAGAAAAGATGGAGAGGAAAGGGTATTTGATTTTGATTACTTAGCATGTTGATATTAGTAAGTTATCATGACCAATATTGTAATTGCAATGCTAAAAATGCAGGCTATTTATACACTCTTTTAAAAGAAGAGCAAGTATAAAATTATTAGTTTAATTTGTCAAAAAGAGACGAGCAAAGATGCTAATGTTTTCAAAATAATTGATCACGAAAAGAGATGGTAGCAGCCAGCCACAAGACAAGTGAAAACGCGTAGACTAAAAGTGCGTCTCGTAGTGTTTCTGTTTAGTGTAAAATGTAAATCCTGCTTTGCTTTTGCTTTGCTTGCGCCATTCCATCTCCATGTGACGCTGACCTATTTAAAATTCTAATTCCTCCTCCCCACTCTTCTGCATTGAAATCCTCCCTCTCTCCCCACTTCCTTCTACTTCACTCACTCTTCATATTCTCCATCTCAATTCAATGCAAATACTCTCTCAAATTAAAGTTTGAACCCCAATCTGAGAACCCAGATTTCAGAAATGGCTCGACTTGGGAATTTCAGACCCACAAAGGTATTCTTGCTGTTTCTTGTTTTCGTCCTTTTTGCAGCGGCTTTTCTCTTATGTGTGTCCGCCGAATCTGAATCTCCAAATGGAGAATTGTTTCGGAGAGGAAGAAGAATTTTGGAGTCGGTGGAAGAGGATGAGCCGAAGAAGAAGAAGTCCAGTGATGCCTTACCCACCAAAACTCAGAGCAAGCTCATTAAATCTCCCACCCAATCCTCAAAAAATCAAACCAAGCTCATTAAGAACAATTTGTCGACCAAGAACAAGACTATGCTTGGTAAGGCTACCAATTCCACTAAACTGACATCCGGCGGCATCCTTTCGAAGGTTGGGCTCAAGAAGCTCAATTCCACATCGAAATCCTCCAATTCCACCAAAACCACTTCGTTCTCTGCTAAGAAATCATCCGATCTACCCAAATTAAGCACACCCAAGAACAAAATGACGACACCCAATTCCTCAAAACAATCCCAAACAACCCATCTCGACAAACCAAACAAGGAGCAGAAATCAGAGAAGAAACAAGCACAGAATGAGGAAAAACCCAAGAAACAAGTAGAGGCCAAAGCAAAACCCAGTTGGGTCGACGATGATGAAGACGACGATTTGGTCTCGGAATTTAGAGATCTACCCACGAAATTTCAGAAAACTTTGATCCCAGACCTGGCGAGAATCTCGACCACTTCCAAGGCATACCTTAATAAAGCCAACAAACAAATGACAATGGGATTCAAACCCATCGTTGGTAACAAGTATGCCTCCACCATCGCTTCTCTAACCTCCTTCGCATTCATTTTGATTCCATTAATCTTGGTAAGTCTTTTATTCAATCGGATCAAGGCTTATTTCTCACTCCAAAAGCTCCTGATATTCATCCAAATCTATCTCGCAATCTATTTCGGCATCCTCTGCTTATCGTCGGTGGTCACCGGGCTGGAGCCACTCAAATTTTTCTACTCCACGTCGCAATCAACCTACATTTGCTTGCAGGTGATGCAAACCCTTGGATACATATTGTATCTCCTGTTTCTGGTGATGTACCTGGTGCTGGTGTTCTCCACCGATTGTGGGCTGGGCTCGAGGATGTTGGGCCTGGCCCAAACCTTCGTCGGGTATGCAGTGGGGTTGCATTACTATGTGTCGGTGTTCCACAGGATGGTTCTACACCAGCCACCCAGGACGAACTGGAAAATTCATGGGATTTACGCCACGTGTTTTCTGGTGATTTGCGGGTTCGCCGGGGCGGAGAGGAGGAAGAAATCTTACTTGGAAGAAGACGGAGCAGAGGGCAAGAAGAGTTGATTCAAATTCAATTCAATGTGGAATTTAGTTTTTTTTTGTTGGTTGTGACCAACAATAATTTTCTTCTTCTTCTTCTTCCGTTTTGAATCTATTACTGTTTAGTGTTGGGAATTGTAGCACCAAATGGCCAAAAACCAAAAGAAAAGAAGGGTGTCATGCCATTGGGGTAGGCTATATTTTATTATTCTACTACAAATTTACATCACATTATTGTTGCAAAGAAGATGAAAATGAAAATGAAAAATAGTTATTTTCTTTGGGTTTTGGTAGTGTAAGATTCGAAGCCATGGAATCCGTGATATGGTATATTAATTAAGTGGAGATAGAAATAAAAGGAAGTTAGTTTTGAGGGCCCATTGGGAATGGTAAATTATTGAGAATAGAGTGAGTGAATTGGTGAATTGGTGAATTGGAGATGTGGATTTTGTCAGTTATAGAAGATGGGAAAGCGTTGTGTCGGTGGCTACGAGGATACCATGCGATGGGTGTTGTATTTAAATTTTTATGCATCACCGACTTTTGAGTGTTGAAATGCGGGTTGTGACTTGAATGCAAAATCAGCACCTCCTTTGTTTTTTTCTCCAAACTGCCTCTCTCCCTCTCACACCATTTAATAATACCCACCACTTACCTTTTCATACAATTATTAACCTTACGCTCTTTTTTCAAACTTCCAATGTCAGACTCTCTTTGGTTCGTATTCCATTTTTCTTTTATGTTTTCGTATTTATTCAATTAAAATAAATCAACAACTCCTATTCTGTTTTTTAAAACCATTTTTTGGAATCCATCATTTACGTTGTGCAAATTTTGAAATCAATTTTTTATTTTTTATCCAAAATTTACTTAAAAATACATCGTGTCATTGTATAAACTTAATTTTTTAAAAAAATTAAAATATGTATTATAAATTATATAATATTAAAAAATAATAATTATACAATTTTTTTAAACATAAATCAAGTTCATAAATAAATTTTATCAACTAATATTTAGTAAGTAATTACAACTGATTTTATGGTTTATGAATATAGTATGAAATACATCTTTTAGATTAAAATCCTATATCTAACACATATTTGAAAACATAAAATACAACCTTGTTTTCAAATTTCTAATTTTTTTTAATCAATTAACTTCTAGAGATTCACTTTTAAAAGTTACTTAGATAATCCAATTGTTTTCTTAAAAAAAAGAAAACATTGATTATCATCCTTTTTTAAGATGAAGAGAGGAAGAAAGTTAATTAGCATTTTCGCACGATGTAATGAGAGCAATTTTGAAACGTCAATTTGTAACTATGGGCCATAAATGAAGGGACAATAACTCAGACAGTTACAAAATACCAAGAAAAAAAAGAAGTTGTTAAATTTGGTTGTTGCTTGTATTTTGTTGAGAAATAATAATTTCATACGGGTGGCATCATTTAAGAGAGAAGCTAGTTACTAGCATAGTTCGGGACTTGGCAGGTATAATTGAGTAGAGTTTAATTGGATGGAATTAAATAGAGAGTATTATGTTATCCTGATTACGACAACAACAATTTTTATCCACTTATGAACTAAAACCAATAGTTACTTCAAGTGTGTGTCAATTATTAACAAACCAACGTTGTCCATTCTCGTTCAAGCAATTAGTGAATTAAACTATCTAAAAAATAATAAAAACTTGCACTTTCGAAACTTTTATAGTAAAAAGTAAATATTTTTAAGATTTTTCTATTTATAAGAATTTCTTTAAAAACAATCAGACAAAATACAAATGTTATTTGGTGATATTCCATATGCCAAAGTCATCATATATTGAAAATTTTATTGTGGTTGGTTGCTCTCGATGGGTAGAAGTATACATTGTTCAAATGTTTCATGTCCTTGTTTGCACCAATCCATCAATTTTTCTAGGTTTAAAAACTATTTTGTTGTCTAGATTTGAATCTTGTTCTATTCTATTTTCTAAACTTTTAAACACTTCTTAAGTTTTCAAAGTGTTTATTTTGATCTATGTTGTCAAAATTCTGTTAACTTTTAAGGATAAAATATGTTAAAGAATGAAATTGCATCTAACATGAGTTGAGCAAGATGAAGATGAAATAAAATATTAATGACCGATGAGCCCAAATAATGAATAGTAAAATCTTGAATTCAGTGACTTTTGAGATCTCCTATAAAAATTGATTTACCACCTAATTCAAAATTGAAACCTTAGGTTTTTTAGCTTGATTAACTTGTTTAACAACCTAATCATCCAAAAATACAAGTTATCTCACCTTTTTGTGTAAGAGTTAATAAAATTTTAGGGAAATATATCTTTTTGGTCCTTAGGTTTTGGGTCTAGTTTCTATTCAATCCCTGGGTTTCAAATGTTACACATTTATTTGTTAAGTCTTGAATTTGGTTTCAGTTTAGTCTCTGAGTTTCAAAATGTTACAATCTTACCTTTGACATTTGAGTTTTATTTTAGTTTGGTCTCATGTTAAAAATATAAAATCTTGAAACTTAGAGACCAAATTTGCAACAAAACTCAAATCTCAAGAGTATAACTATAACATTTTGAAACTTAGGGACTAAATTAAAATAATACTCAAAACTTAAGGACTAGATATGTAACATTTGAAAACATAAGAACCAAACATAAACTAGATCCAAAACCTAGGAATCAAAAATATATTTTCCCTTTTAATAGCAAGGACCATAATAAGTAATTAAGTTTAAGGACTAGAATGAACATTTTTAAAAATATAAAGACCAAAATAGAATAAGAATCAAAATTCAAACATCAAAATAGGGTTTAAGCCATTCTCTTAATGTATAAAAGAAACAACAAATTATTGAAATGCAATATTCTCCATGTTGGAACAGTAAACCCTAATAATCAAATAAGTTCAATATCAGTCCAAGTTAAAGACATAAAATAATGATATAGTTCCCAAAAATTAGAGCTTTATATTTTTCATAGCCAAGTCAACATCATTTAGTGCCAATCTAAGTAATTGAGTATACGTTTAAGATAATTTTATTCTTCCAGCCCAGATATGATAAAAATAAATTTAAAAAAAAAATCTAGTAGGTGTAAGAGCGTCTTTTTTTTTTTTTTTTTTTTAATTTTTTTTCAAAAGAATTTGGTTTTAGCCATTTTCTTTTAAAATTGCAATATCCAGGTCATTAAACCGTCTACTGTCTAATGTCTTTTTGTGAAAATGAAAGAAAGCAATAATAATAATAATAATAAAAGATAAAAAAACTAATTGAAGGTCAAAAAATGATGGCAATTTCAAACTGTGTTTGAAGTCAAAGAGTCAACTATAGAAACGCGTGGGCTCAGTATTGACAAATAATGTTTAATGGAGGATTAGGTGTTCATTAATCCCACTTATCTTTTGACAATACATTTTTTCTTTTTTAGTATAATTGTTACAAGTACCAGTTTATTCATTTGCACATTTCTCATGTCCTTATTCGGGAAATTTGGAATAAATTAAGAGGGTGAAAGAAAAAACATCTCTCGACTCGCAAGATCTATTAATATTCTCTCTATTATTTATTCGATCATTATTATTTTTAATGTCATGTTGATATTTTTTTATTTAACATATCTTACCCATTCAATTATCATTTTACTTTTTCCGTCATCTTTCTTTGCAGAATCATATTTGACAGCTACCACATGAAATTAGGATCTCATCTTATTGTAAATGAAATTTCTTGCAGCGAAAAAATAAATTAATATAAAAGATGGTCAAATTAATGCAAATGCTTCTAAGTTAAATTAAAAGATTATAGAGTTGACAAATGAAACAATGTCATGTGTGTTCAAGATATGATTATATATACTATATAGTAACAGACCATTGTAACATTGATTATTTTAAAGTGAGCTAGAGGTGTGTGTGTGTATATTTGAATGGTAAATATTTAGTACACATCAGAATATGCATAATAAAAATTGTATTCATTTCACGGTACAATTATTAAAATACACACAGGATTCACTCAATTGTAAAACAGTTCTAAGAATATTAATATTATCATGTGAAGAACATTTACCATGGCTTGAAAGATCACACCTGTAGTAAGGTGACACCTTTTAGTTGGTAATAATTGTTTATGGCTAATAATTATCCCTGTGATAATAATTAATGTCTGTGTTTGGGACGTAGAGTTATATTAAGTTGAGTTATGATATCTGATGCAGTATTTTGAAACATAAAAAAACATGTATTTTTGTGGATTTTGTTTTAGTTTATTCATTGTCTATTTTTTTTTTCTTAACTTTTTATTTCACCATTTAACTATATACCTACTTTTCCAAATTCTTAATATTCATTTGCGTTGGCTTTTTGACATTTAATCTCAAATTAATTAATTAATATTTTGATGATAATAAACTTGATTTTTTATTAAAAATTTTATTATTTTGAATAGTTCAAAGCATAGAGCTCGAAACTTCTTGAATTATCCAAATTGGAGTTAAAATGAAAAAGATATAGCAAAACCAATAGTAATGAAAAAATGTCTAAGGTGGTGACCGGATGAACCTATTAAGAGGGGCCTTAAATTTGATTTTAACTTTCTTTAAAATAATAATTAATAATATTGAAAAGGGATTGGTTTTGCTAAAAAAAAAAAAAAAAAACATTTGACCCAAGGGTCAAATTTTTTTAAAAAAAGTTTTTTTTAGTTTTCTTTTTACTTTTTCACTTTTAATCTACGCTTTTCATTTTACTTTTTGAATAATCCAATGGCCTAAATTGAAATCCATATTTTACCTCACCTCTCTCTCTTTTTATACTTCATATTCCCTAAATTTCAAGAACTTTTCACAACTTTACAATCATCAAAATTTGAAAAAATACTACCATTGTTATTCTCTCTACAAGTTTTCAATTTTTTTTTTCATCTTATTCTAGAGAGATATCCTTATTGTATCGTGAGGATTAAATATTGTGAGCTCAAACTTGTACATCCACTCTTTTTAAAGAATTTTGTTGTGTGATTTAAAGCTTCAAGTATATTGTAACGTTTGGATCCTAACGCGTGGAAATGATTGAGTGCTCTTTAACCTGTAAAAGAAGCAAGGTAGCGGTTTGGCTCCATCTATAAAAAAAAAGTCAAATGATATTGTTAATCAAAATCCCAAGAGGTGCCGGGAAAGTAGATATAAATCGGGTTTGATTGAACTACTATAAAAATTACGGTGTCTTCTTCCCTAATTTTTTTCTAATTATTTTTGCATTTAATTTTAATTGCATGCCTTTGTTGGTTGAGATTGATTGAGTCTATATTACATAATTTTATCAATATTTTTATTTAGCATCAATTAGAGTTTTTATTAATTTAATTTTAAAATACATAATTAAATTAAATTGAGCACATTTTTTCAAAAAGTTTAATTAAACTCTATTCAATATTCACTTCTCTCTAGGGTTGCCATACCGGACAAACAATTCGTATCAGAGCGATGTTGCTCATCTTGAATTTAATTTTCTTGATAAACTTTATTGTTAGAGTATTATGGCAAACCTAATAGCAATTGAAATTGTAGAAGGCCAATCTACCTCTAGCCTTTCTTATTTTGATAGTTCAAATTATGCATATTGGAAAGCTAGAATGAAAATTTATTTGCAATCTATTGACTATAACTTGTGGATAATTGTTGCTAAAGGTCCATATGTATCCATGAAAAATGTTGATAATGTTGATAAACTTAAATTAGAAGAAGAGTATGATGAGAATGAAAATGAAATGAAAACATGTTCTTTCAATGCCAAGGCTATTAATTATTTGTATTGTGCTTTGAGCAAAGATGAATTTAATAGAATATCTATGCGTTCTTCCGCTCAAGAAATTTAGAATACTTTTGAAATTACTCATAAATGAACAAATCAAGTTAAAGAGTCTAAAATTAGCATGCTTATTCATATTTATGAATTATTTAAGTTGGATGCTAATGAGTCTGTTAGGTCTTTAAAAGACGTGTATTTTCAGTGTTAATTACCTCAAAATCATGTTGATTATTTGTTTTTAATGCTCATTTTGTAGGTAAAACAATCCCCGAGGCGATTAGGAGTCATTCCGAGAAAATTGGGCCAAAAAGATAAAAAATGACCAACAAAGTAAACAAAATTGAAGAGAATAAAAAAATTACCAAAACGCCATTGAGCTTCAACGTCACGACCCTAGGAGAAGTGTTGAGCAATGCTTGAAGACAAAAGGCTCAATTTTTTTGCAAAATAGGGCAATGTTAGGGTTGCGATGCTCTGGAATTTGACGTGATTCATCTCGCACGCGCGCCTTGTGCAATGCAACGTCAAGGCCAGTGTCATGACTCAAGTGTAATGCTTCTTAGTTTTTTTGCGTTTAGCGTTGCAATGCTAGCCTTTGCGTCGCGACGCTACCCTACAAGTATAAATAGTTTTTCTTTCATTTTTGCTGAAAAGAGGAAGCACGATTTCATTGGAGGCTGGAATTTTTCTCTGTATCAATTAGTCTCTATGGTAATTTTGTTTTCTACTTAGGTTAGATTTGGATTTCTTTTTGTATTGTAATCAATAATCTCTAATTCTTCATGAATTTGTCTATGGATTTGTGAAGTATTCAATTTTTTTTCTATTACAAGAGTTCTTGCAAATTCTTTTAAGTTTTCTACTTGTCTTTATCAATTGCAATCTGATTTGAGCATTCTTGAATATGTTTTTAATTCTTGAAGCATGTTGAATGATCTATATCTTGAACATGTTTAGCCTAGATACTTGGTTTTGTCACACTCATGATTGAATGCGTTGCTTTTAATGTGTTCGATAGAATGTCTAGCCAAGATCTACAGGAGGCATTAGTAATTGTGTGTTTAATGGCTATCCTAGGATGTACTAATTACTAGATTTGAAGAAAATTCGGTTAATTGAGTAAGCTATCTTGACAATTAATCGGCACAATTGAATCCCAGAACTTAATGCACGTGTTTTCTCTTCTATATGGCCGCTATCGAACCCAATAGAGGTAGAAGCATGTAGATTGATTAGGATTAGGGCTATCCTACCTTAATTATTGATTAGGATGCTTTCTTGACTAGGTTAATGCTAGTTGTCCGCCTTTGTAAAGACTAGTTTAATCTAGTTAAGTAAGTAGTTGCGAGCTTAATTCAATTGTGAATTAAATTTATAGAATTCAATGATGAGAATTGCATTGAATGTCTAACTTGGATTAGAAGCAAGATTGTTCTAAATTTGGTTACAATTATCCTTTGTCTTTTGATTTTTAGCATGTTTCTTGTCTTAATAAACCCTCATTTTATAGCTTTCATAGTTAAGCTTGGTTAAGGAAAAGATTGAATAACCTTTCCCTGTGGACCGACCTCTTACTTCCACTTTAACTACGAGTTAGTTTAGGTTGTTGTTCGAGCTTTACAAATATTGTTTGTTTCAGGTTAGGTAGAACTAGCGACACCTACTTAGCTTCGAATATAATCGATATGTTTACTAGATTTATTAACATCATCAATGCTTTGAAGGAACTTGGTAAAGTCTATACAACCTCAAAAAATGTTAGGAAAATCCTTAAGTCTCTACCTAAAACTTAGGAAACAAATGTGACGGCAATCCAAGAAATAAAAGATCTCACTAAACTTCCATTAGAGGAACTCATTGGCTCACTCATGACCCATGAGATTACTATGAATGTATTTAGGTTGATGCCCTAAAGTTTCGTGTCTTGTAGTTTGTAAACAGTTTGTACGAACGCTTGTATTGTATAATATATGATATTTTACTTCACATCTTGTTTTTTGCTCAATTGCATGTTTTATTTGCTTTACCACAAACCAATAAATATAAAATCCTTGGTTATCTGTATGTAACTCAAGTATGTATGTAGTGACATATAAATGGATCATGTCTTGAATGATAACCAAAATGGTCTATAGTATATGGATATAGGAGGGAAACCTTATCCTGGTAATGCTACGGATGCGACCCGCTTTGTGGAATGGTCACAAGTGTTGTGACTTGTCACAGATGGTCTGATCCTGATCATTCGTGTTGGGGACATGCGATCGGGGGCGTCTTATACAAAGAGTTTGTATAAGACTTGACCACGAAGTGTTAACATCTCGTTATATTACACCATTCATGACAGAGACTTCACTTCACTAGGATGACCATAGGTAACATGACCTCAATCCTAAGTGAGTTGGGAACTCTTGCCATTGAGGGCGGTCATTTGATTTGTATGGGTGTGAGTGGCTAGGTCACCGTTTCAAACCTACCATTTTGGGGATTCGTCTGATTTAGGAGCTAGGAACTCAACTACATAAGATGGAATTCACTCCTTCCCCGAAGCAGAGGTAAGTAGATGGATAGCTCCCTTAAGGGCTGATTCCAGGGCTTGAACGATGTGGCGCCACACACCTTCTCTTGGCCCGAGAGGTGTTCACACATAGTTGGACTATGTTGTATTGCTCATTAAAGGAATCAGTGGTACTTAAGGAGTGAGATGTAACTACAGGGGCAAAATGGTAATTTGGCCTAGTTGTACTTACGAGCATATGTGAAGGGTCATCATACTCATGATTGGTTATATCCATGGATACAGAAATATATTTATGGTAAAAAGAGTTCAGTTGTTGTTCTTTAGTGGAATGTCTGATAGTTAACAAATGGTGGATCTTGTGGCTAAAGAGTTTAGTCAGCTATTCTCGGACCATTGGAGCTTCGAGCCACAGGTCCATTAGGTCCCCTGGGTAGCTTGAATAAAGTCGAGAATCAGTGTTTGAGTTAATTTGAAATGTTCAAATTGACAAGAGGAAGTTCGATTATATATGACATAATTGGATTGGTTAATTATATATGATATAATTGGCTAAATGTATGAGATATATTATTTTAGAGGAAATTAGATATAAATATGATTGATATCAAGTAGAGGAGAAATTACTATAGTAGATATGCGATATCAAACTAGGGTAATAAATATAATATGATTATATTTATTATTAATTTAATTGGTTAATTATATTATAATTAACCTAAAATATCTCTCGGACGTGTGTTAGTGGAGAACAACGTTGGTTATTGTAACCGATGAATAAAATTTAAATTTGTTTCATTTTGAAGGGTTCGGGGAAAATTTTGAAAGAAAAAAGATCGGAAGGTTGCGTTGGTGTTAAAACGTAAACGATCGTTTAAAGGCGAGAGCCTATACGATAGTCGTTCAGCGCCTAAACGATCGCATACCTCACGCCTAAATGATCGCATACCTCACGCCTAAACAATCGCCTACCTAGCGCCTAAACAATAGCACACTAAGTCCTAAACGATCATGTAGTGTGTCGTGTGTCGTGTTTGTTAAACGATCGCCTACCTTTTCCTAAGCGATCGTTCAGTAAATTTTACGCAATCGTGTAGTTTCTTCTAAGAAGCATCTAGCTATGCAATAGCTTCTCATTCTCTCCCACTTGCTTATCGCCTACATGATCTATTCTTCCTCTTACCTCTACCATACTCACCAAAGTCCACGCTTTGGGTTCTCACTCCAAGAATACCTGGGGCTCTTTTCTGGTGGTGTCGTCCCTGTTGCGTTCATGAGTTCGTGGGTAGAAGTGAATTCCTTCTTGCACTCTATGTCCCCAGCTATCTACCCTATCTTACCCCTAAAATGGAGGTTTATTGAGCCGACGATTTTGAGCCAACCCTCACCTATGAAAATTGAGGATAATCTCGAATAAACAAGAGTTCATATATAGGTAGCTCAGAATTAAGGTCAAGTTACTTAGGTCATCACTTTGAAATAGTCAGTCTTAAATAGTAAACAACGTTATAAAGTAAGTGTGACTGATTTTGTGGTCTGATATTGTACAAACCCATTTGCATGGGACACCCCCACTCCTCATGTCATAACATATATGAATTAGGATCACTTCGTTTGTAGCACTTTGCAACTCTTTGTAACAACTACAGAGTAGACCGCATCCAATAGTGTTACCAGAATAAAGCAACCAACCTTATTCATATACTATAGATCATTTTGACTATTTACTCGAACCTGATCTACTTTTATGTCTCCACATAAAGTTCAAGTACTCATGTAATAGTCATGGGTCTTTTAGGTTTATTGGATTTCTAATAAGCAATACATATATTCAATAACAACTTATTGAATTTTCAGAATAAGTTTTATTGTTTACAAACCACAAGTTTTAAGACATAAACCCCAACATGATATATGTATAAATCAATGGATGCATTTATATTACATAATGTATGTCATATAGATTTAAAATCCCACCTTAGGATAAATATTTTCATGCATCATATTTATTATAAGTGTTCTATTATATATAATTGCATGATTTTATTAGCATGCTCATGCATCATAATATAAGTGTTATATTATTTTGATGTATGATTAATTAAACATGCATCATATAATGTTATAAATGTTATAATGTATGGTGGAATGATGAATATGTATATTTAATTTTCATGTATGACAAATATAAATGTTATATTTTTCCAATGAAAACGAACCTTACATTGAGCATGACACTTCTTAGATAAATATAATTGTTATATTTGATTAAATACAAATTATAGGTTTTAATATGGCATTAAAATATAAGTGTTATATGTTTAATGGGATAGATTAAAATCTATAATCAAGAGTTGCATGCAAACATAGGTCCAAATTATTTTTAAATGGTTTAAAATTAGTATACCTATGTTGGAAGTATTTCTAATGAGATTAGAAATAGGTTAATCTTTTAATTTGTTTTAATAGGATTAAAATGAATTCCATTAAAAGATTAAATTTATAAAATAATTTCCCATAAGGGACCTTTTTCTTAGGAACATTATGTCCAAGTTAGGGCATTTAAACCGACGGAAATGGAACACCTCCACCTGAGAACCGATTTAGAAGGTGAATTGGGCAAATATTTTATAAGCATGCAATAAGTGATTGATTTTATTAAAGAGTTTAATCAATGAAATCAAGTATTATTAAAATATTCAATATAAATGTTATATTGAGCAAATTAAGAAGGACTTAGATAGATTCATAAGTCGGAGTTTAATTAAGTATAAAAACCCTAAAATAGCAGAATACTTTAGTGGGAGAAAATTGATATATAGAAATATCAATTTTTAGCTCTCACGCCCCTAAGAGTTTACACCATGAGATCCATGCTCGGTTTCATGTCGCCCTGGGTGCAGCCTCCCTTTGGAAAGTGTTTGCATGGGTCAATACCAAGGTGAATAGGGAAAGTGTTTATAGTAAGTGGGAAAAGGATGCGTGTCAACGTATCCTATGGTTTCCTCCATTAGGTTGCATCGTGAGATTTCTATGGTCTGCCTGCGTGTTGTCTTGGAGTGATCATCCTTTCAGAGGGCCTGATCATAGAATTCGGAACAACACAAACTCCAGTAATGGATAGGGTTTCTTAGGTTAATCTTCAACAATTGTCTTTCCTTACAATGGCATATTGAAGTGTATCTATGGGATCCAAAAATGGTAGGGTCGCACTTATGGGATGAATCAAGCTAGTTAATGAATCTTTGACCAAAAAATTGTAGCTAAGAACTATAGAGTAATTAATTGAGATTGTCTGAATTCAGGGAAGTGGTAGCTGATCACCCTTCGGTGGCTGTTGCTCTAAACCTCTGAAGTATCGTTGCAAAAACTAAATCAATAGTTTATTAGGGTTTTGTGATTGCTTGTTTTTGCTGAATTGATTGGATGCTTATTTTTTGTAATAGGTTAAGATGACTATAACTAATACGGTCAATTGTTCATTATTCGTTTCAGCATGTTTTCCATAATAATTTTCTTGCTTAAGAATGAAAAGCTAACCGATGAATACGATTCTAGTTATAGATGATCTATGGTTCCTTTCAACGGAGGAATGTCCTCCAATCATCACTTAGAATGCATCCCAAACGGTAAGGGATGCTTATGATTGTTAGATGAAGGTCAATGACAAGACTTGAGTCTATATCTTGGCAAGTCTGTTTGATGTTCTTACCAAGAAACACGAGGACATATCACTGCACGCCAGATCATGGAGTCCCTCTAGGAGATGTTTGGACATCCGTCCTCTCAGATTCGACACGAGGTCCTTAAGTACGTTTATAATGTGTGCATGAAGGAAGGCCAGTCAGTGAGAGAACATGTTCTTGACCTGATGGTCCAATTCAATGTCGTTAAGATGAATGATGCGGCCACCGAGAAGCAAAGTCAGGTTTCCTTTATTCTAGAATCTCTTCCGAAGAGTTTCCTTCAATTCTGCAACAATACAATTATGAATAAAATAAAGTACAGTATAACTACCTTTCTAAATGAGTTACAGACTTATTAGTCTCTTATGAAAAGTAAGAGATCGGTAGAAGAAGAGGCAAATGTTGCCCATTCCAAGAAGTTCCACAAGGGTTCATCTTTTGTAACTAAGTTTGTTCCCTCATCTTCTAGTTCTAAAAAGATCCAGAAAATGAAAGGAGGAAACGAAAAGGCTTCCGCTGCTGGGAAAGGCAAGGGCAAGGTCAAGATGGCCGATAAGGGCAAATGCTTCCACTAAAATGTGGATGGTCATTGGAAAACACAATTTCCCGAAGTACCTCATCGAGAAGAAGAAAGAGAATAAAGGTAAATATGATTTATTGGTCGTAGAAACTTGTTTAGTGGAAAATGACCATAAAGCCTAGATACTTGATTTAGGAGTCACTAATCATGTTTGTTTTTCTTTATAGGGAATTATTTCCTTCTAGCAACTCGATGAGGGTGAAATGACGCTCAAGGTCTAAACGGGAGATGCCATTTCAGCTCGTGCAGTGGGAGCTACTAAGTTATTTTCTAGAAATAGATATTTAATTTTGGAAAATTTGTATATAGTTCCAAAATTAAGAGGAACCTTGTATCTATTTCTTATTTAATTCAACAAACATATTCTGTTTCTTTTTCATTCAATGAAGCTTTCATTATGAAAAATGGTGTCACAATTTGTTCAGCTAAACTAGAAGACAACTTATATGTGTTAAGACCAACTGAATCAAAATCACTTTTAAATCATGAAATGTTTAAAACTATGAATACTCAAACAAAAAGGCAAGAATTTCTCCAACAATTATACATATCTTTAGCATTTGAGATTAGGTCACATAAATCTCGATAGGATTGGGAGACTGATAAAGAATGGACTTCTAATTGAGTTAGAAGATGATTCATTACCTCTATGTGAATTATGTCTTGAAGGAAAAATGACTAAAAGATCTCTTAGTGGAAAATGTTATAGAACCAAAGAGCCCTTAGAGCTCATATATTTAGATCTTTGTGATCCAGTGAATGTAAAAACTCAAGGAGGGTATGAATACTTTATCTCTTTCATAGATGATTATTCGAGGTATGGTTACTTATACTTAATGGGACATAAGTCTGAAGCCCTTTAAAAGTTCAAAAAGTATAAGGCTAAGGTTGAAAACCTGTTATGTAAAACGATTAAAACACTTTGATCAGATTGAGGTGGATAGTACATAGATTTAGTATTCTAAGACTATATAATAGAACATGGAATCCAATCCTAACATTAAGTACTTGGTACACTTTAACAAAATGGTGTATCATAAAGGAGAAATAGAATCTTGTTAAACATTGTTTGGTATATGATGAGCTATGTTCAATTACCTAGCTCGTTTTGGAGGTATGTAGTAGAGTCTGCGGTTCACATCTTGGATAATGTTCCCATGAAAAGTGTTTATGAAAAAACTTTCGAGCTATGGAAGGGTTGTAAACTGAGTTTATGTTACTTCAGAATCTAGGGTTGTCTTGCACATGTGCTAGTGATAAGTCATAAGAAGTTGCAACCTCGTTTAAGGTTATGCCAATTTATTGGTTACCTTAAGAAAATGGAAGGTGGTCTATTCTACAATCCTTAAGAAAACAAGGTGTATGTATCAACAAATGCTACATTCTTGGAGGAAGACCACATGAGATATCATACACCACGGAGAAAATTAGTATTAAATGAAGCTACTGAAGAATTAAAAAGGGTTGTTGAGACAATTGGTCCTTCATCAAGAGTTAATGAAAAGCCAACACTTGAGGCCAGTCTCATCCTTTTCAATCATTGAGAGTGCATTGACGAAGTGGGTGGGTTATGTCACAACTTGACCATTACTTGGGTTTAACTCAAATTTAGGTTGCTATACCATATGATGGCGTTGAAGATCCATTATCCTATAAACAGTCAATGAATGACGTAGAAAAGGACCAATAGGTCAAAGCCATAATCTTGAAATGGAGTCTATATACTTCAATTCAGTATGAGAGCTTGTAGATCTACCTGAAGGGGTTAAACCCATAAGGTGTAAATGGAAAGTTACAAACCTTCAAAACTGGACTTGTAGCAAAGGGTTATACCCAAAGGGAAAGGGTTGACTATGAGGAAACTTTTCCCCTGCTGCTATGCTTAAGTCTATAAGAATTCTCTTATCCATAGCCGCATATTATGATTATGAGATATGACAAATGAATGTCAAGACTACTTTTCTGAATGACAATCTTTTAGAGAACATCTTTATGTCTCAGCCCAAGGGGTTCGTAGCCCAAGGTCAGAAGTAAAAAGTTTGCAAACTGAATAAATCCATTTATGGGTTGAAGCAGGCGTCCAGATATTGGAACATTAGATATGATACTTTGATCAAATCTTTTGGTTTTGATCAAAATGTTGATGAACCTTATGTTTACAAGAAAATCATCAACGGTAAAGTAGCTTTCTTAGTACTTTATTTGGATGATATTCTACTAATTGGGAATATTTAGGGTACCTTACTGATATTAAGGGATGATTGGTAGCCTAATTCCAAATGAAGGATATGGGAGAGGCGCAATATGTACTTGGGATCCAAATTATTAGGGATCGCAAGAACGAAACATTGGCTTTGTCTCAAGCAACTTATATCGATAAAATATTGACTCAATATTCGATGTAGAACTCTAAGAAGGGTATATTACCTTCCAGACACAAGGTTCACTTGTCTAAGGAACAATGTCCTAAGATACCTCAAGAAGTTAAGGTATGAGACGTATTCCCTATGCCTCAGCTATGGACAACTTAACGTATGCTATGCTCTGCACTAGGCCAGACATTTGTTATAAAGTGCGTATAGTCAATAGGTATTATCCCAATCCAAGATTAGATCACTGGACTGTGGTTAAGAATATCCTCAAGTATCCTAGGAGAACGAGGACTACAAGCTGGTGTATGGGTTTAAGGATTTGATCTTTACGGGGTATACCGACTCTGATTTCCAAAATAATAAGGATTCTATGAAATCCACGTCAAGATCAGTGTTTACCCTAAATGGGGGAGCTGTAGTATGTCGTAGTATCAAACAAGAATGCATTGCAAACTCCACTATGGAGGCTGGATATGTAGCTATTTATGAAGCAACAAAGGAAACAGTATGGCCTAGGAAGTTCCCAAGTGATTTGGAAGTTGTTCTGAACATGGACTTGTTTATACCTTATACTGTGACAAAAATGGGGCAGTAACCTACTCTAAAGAACCTCGCAGCCATAAATGAGGATAACATATTAAGAGGAAGTATCACCTGATACGACAATGAGAAGTTGTGATCCAGGTCACAAAAATCGCTTCGGAGCAGAAGTTGTGATCCAGGTCACAAAAATCGCTTCGGAGCACAACATTACCGATCCATTTACGAAGGCTCTCTTAGCTAAAGTGTTCGTGAGTCATCTAGAGAATCTAGGTTTGCGAGACATGTATATTGTATAATCCAGGGTAAGTGGGAGATGTGTCATGGGTATAAGGATGCCCTAGTTTGTTGTATTTATTTACCATCCCCGTTGTTTTGGATTTTGATATTATGTACAACCCACTGACTAGAGTTTTAGTTAAAATGGGAGTTTGCTGGGTTTTATGATCTAAAACTCGTAAATAGTAAATGTAATTAATTGACCGTCATCAATAAAGAGTTATTGACATTATTTCAATAAATGTTATTGATTGTTTTGTATTCTATTTTGTCTTAATAACCTTAAATCCAATAAACTAACATCCTAGGCTATCTTATGAGTCTTGAATTTTATGTGAAGATATACAGGGATCGATGTTCAAGATACAACCTAAAAGGTCTATAGTATAGGGATGAAGTTGGGTACCTTATCCTGGTGATACTATGGATACAACTCACTTTGTATTTAGTATAAACGCAATGATCTAACACATTCATGTAGGTGACATGCTAGTGGGGGTATCCTATGCATTGATTTTGCATAAGATCGGACTGCGAAATAGTAACCACTATATGTAATACCGTTGACAATTAGGTTTCTATTTCAATAGGATGACCTAAGCAACTTAGTCTTAATTCTAATTGTATTATGAGCTTCTGTTCACGGGGGATTGTCCTTTAATTTGTATGGGTTGGAGTGGCCAGTTTTATCAACTCAATAAGCCTACCATTTTGGGGATAAGACTGAGTGGAGAGTTGGGAACATAATAATACAAGATGGAGTTCACTTATTCCTGACATTAGGGTAAGTAGATGAGTGTTCCCTTAGGTGGTGTCTTCGTGTTTGAGAGTCAGATTTAATAGAAACTTTCTCCCATACGATCACTGACTCAAACAAAGAAATATAATCACCGATTCTAAGACTTACACCAAAAATGCAGTAAAAGAAGTAAGAACGAGGTCGAATCCACAAGGAAACTATTGACTAGCAAGGTTGACTAAAGAATCCATGTGATAGGAGGGTTTTGGTTTGTTTTATAAAAAAGGAATTAAAAAGTAACATGCAAAGAAAAGAAGTTTGAATGATAGTGAGTACACAATTGAGTTGGAGTTAATCAATAAAAGGGGACTTGGGGATGGTATGTATGTAATATAAATCATTAGATACTAACTAATAACACCAAATTCATGAACTCCACAACCTATTAGAGATACTAATAGCCCAATTAGTCAAATTCGATATTAAACCAAATTGGCCCTAATTTAATTTAAAACTCTTCTTTCTTAGCGAAATCCAAGTTAAAATTAAATTGTATTACGAAAGGGTTCATGCATTGAGACATACTACAAGTTGGAAAGCCTAATCTTATAGTATGATTAATTAAGCAAGATTAAACCAGGGCAAACATGCATGAGATCAGAAATAGTCTTAGTCGACACATGCAATCCTAGTTTGTACAATTAAATCATCAGTTATGCATAGCAACACGGAGATTTTGCAAACAAGAATTTTATACAATCGATTTGTCAATTCAATTCAATAAAATTCCATTAAATATAATCCAAATCAAACCCAATGAGTTCAAAGAATTCAATACAGTTAACTAGAAATCTTTAAGAAATCGAACATACAACTAAACCCAAGAAAGAATTTACCTAGCCTTGCATAGGAATATAGAAAAGATCGATGAATGAAGAGGGAAGAATGATGAATTTGGTGAAAAGTAGCCCAGAAATCGTCCGAATTGTTGTCCAAAATCATTCTCCCTTTTTTATTTTTCTTCACACTCTCTGTTGTAACCAAAACTCTCTATTTGTAGAACGATCGTAGCGTCACACTACTACTAAGAGTGTTGCAATGCTATTGTCGAATTAAACCTCAAGTGTCGAAGGAGAGGTGTGAAGGATCTCTTACCGAAGAGTTCCATGAGCACGCTTGAATCACTCCGATCTCACAGTGACCGAAATACATATTATACATTCAAACCATACAGTTATGCAAACAGATCTTAATTAACAGCATGCTATGAACAACAAAATAACAAGGGAAAGAGTGCCATACTAGTTGAAGACGTTTTTCAAACTTTAGCACTCAAAGTAACAGAAAACCTCCACGTGATCTACCAACGCCCAGCGGAAGCGTCGACTGCAACAGCACGAACAACTGCAAACTCACAACTGCAATGGGGATAACACCACCAGAAAAGAGCCTCGGGTATTCTCGGAGTGAGAACCCAGAGCGTGGTCTTTGGTAAATTTGGTAGAGTAAGGAGGAAACACGGATCGTGTAGGCGATAAGCAAGTGGGAGAGAAAAAGACGCTATCGCATAGCAAAATGCTTATCGTTTAGGAGAAGCTACACAATCATGTAGGTTTTACTAAACGATCATTTAAGAAATGGTATACGATCGTTTAACAAAATCAGCACACTATACGATCGTTTAGAGAAGCTATGCGATCATGTAGGAAATAGTGTACGATCGTTTAAGCGCGATGAGGATGATCGTTTAGACAGAGAGGACTATCGTATAGGCTCTCAAAATTCTTAAGCGATCGTTTTCTTTTTCAACAATGCATTCTTGCGAATTCTTTTGGACGATTGATCAAAATGAAAACTATTTTCATTTTAATTCATCGGTTACAATAACCGACACTGCCCCACTAACCCACGTCCGAACGTGAGTTTTTTTATTAATGATCATATAATTAACCAATTAATTAATTAATTAATATAATCATATTATATTTTTATCCTATAGTTTGATATCACATATCTACTATAGTATTTTCTCCTCTACTTGATATAAATCATATTTATATCTAATTTTCTCCAAAATATTGTATCTTATACATTTAGCCAATTATATCATATATAATTAACCAGTCCAATTATATCATATATAATTGAACTTCCTTTTGTCAATTTGAACATTTCAAATTAACCCAAACACTGGTTCTTGACTTTATCCAAGCTACCCAGGGGACCTAATAGACCTATGGCTCGAAACTCCAACGGTCTGTGAATAGCTAACTAAACTCTTTAGCCACGAGATCCACCATCCATTAACTATCAGACATTCCACTAAAGACCAACAACTGAACTCTTCTTACCACAGATATATTTTTGTGTCCATCGAATATAACCAATCATGAGTACGATGACCCTTCATAGATGCTCGTAAGTACAGTTGGGCCAAATTACTATTTTGCCCTTGTAGTTACATCTCACTTCTTAAGTACCACTGATTCCTTTAATGAACAATACAACATAGTCCAACTATGTGTGAACACCTCTCGGACCAAGAGAAGGTGTGTGGCGCCACATCGTTCAAGCCCCGGAATCAGCCCTTAAGGGAGTTATCTATCTACTTATCCCTGCCTCGGGGAAGGATTGAATTCCATCTTGTGTGGCTTAGTTCCCAGCTCCCAAATCAAACGAATTCCCAAAATGGTAGGTTTGAATCGGAGACTTGGCCACTCGCACCCATACAAATCAAAAGACTGCCCTTAATGGCAAGAGTTCCTAACTCACTCAGGATTGAGGTCATGTTACCTATGGTCATCCTAGTGAAGTGAAGTCTCTGTCATGAATGGTGTTATATAACGAGACGTTAACAGTTCGTGGTCAGGTTTTATATAAACTCTTTGTATAGGACTCCCCCGCTCGCATGTTCCCAACACGAATGATCAGGATTAGATCATCTGTGACAAGTCACAACACTTGTGACCATTCCACAAAGTGAGCCGCATCCGTAGCATTACCAGGATAAGGTTTCCCTCCTATATCCATATACTATAGACCATTTTGGTTATCACTCAAGACATGATCCACTTGTATGTCACTACATACATGCTTGAGTCACATACAGATAACCAGGGATTTTATGTTTATTGGTTTGTGGTAAAGCAAATAAAACAAGCAAATGAGCAAAAATACAAGATGTGAAGAAAATATCATATATTAACAACACAAGCGTTCGTACAAACTGTTTACAAACTATAGGACATGAGACTTTAGGGCATCAACCCCAATAAGGTGCAATGCTGCTGTAATGGTGCATTGTGCGAGTGCGGAAGCGACTCCTCCGTTTGAATTCGTAGCATTGCAATGGTCTACTGAGCATTGCAACATTGCCCTGTTCGCACACTTCTGTCTAATACCATCAAGCTGGAGCATTCGCTGTGTGGTGCGATGCTGACTGCTTGTCCCGAAATTGATGCTCTCTTCCTTTCAGCATCACACGAGGGTCAATGAAGGGTTGCAATGCTGCCCTCAAGGGAAGTTTGGTCATTTTGACGTCTTTAGTCAATTTGATGCATCCAACTCCCTTTTTTTCTTCTTTTTGGCTTAGTTTTCATCCCAACAACACACTTACTCTTCGGGATCGATTTACCTACAAATAAAACAAATACAACATAAGAATTATTCAAATCAGTAAGATTAAGGACATAAAATTAGCTCTTTTTTAGAGATAACGAACACCCCCAACTTAGCACTTGATCCTCCTAAGCAAGGTTGCAACATTCAATCATGCAATCAATAAGGTACTGTTCACTCTATTTAATGGTCCCTAACTCAAGTCTTAATAATCTTTTGAGCTACACAATAAAACACATGACAACCTGAATTCAAACACTCATTTGAGGCTCATTGTAAAAGATATTTTTGCAATCAAACTCATGTATAAATGAACACTAAGGCCATGAAAACTTTTTCCATAAATCAAATAATATTCGGAAAAGTTTTATCTTACTCTCATTTCATCTTCTCTCTACTCTGGCTCCATTATCAGCTCAAGACATACTGTTCTTTCCAATCAAAGAGCAACACTTAGCCAATAGTGCCTAAAACTCACACACACGAAGCTACCTAGAGGGCTAGCTTTCACACTCAACCGCCGGGAATTTATTCACTATTTTCTCGCGGGGCCCTAACCAGACACATTAGAGGTAGCTCTTTTCTTCTCTATCCATGCACACATGTCACAATTTTTCTTTTACAAGCAAGCTAGCTTTTGCCTTATTTTTTTTTTACCTTTTTTTCTTATTCACAATAGGCCCCTTTTTCCCCTAATGTCTAATTTTGCTCTCAAGCACTAAAAGTGAGCCTTTCGAGGTGACAACGAAAATCTGAAAGGGATAATGCATTTCTAAGACTCTTTAGGATTTATAAAGAAAATTTTTTCGACTAGGTGCATTATGCATGGGTTTTCATGAAAAGATTTTTTAGAAAGAGCTCAAAATAATGAAAGAATTTCTTTCTTAAACACTGATAACGGGCAGAAATGCACGTTATCATAGTGCTAAGTTCTTAAACAATGTTGGATTGCGTTAATAAAATATGTTAATTTGTATCCATTAAGCATCAATTTCATAATAACGCGGTCGCATGCGTTCATCGCATTAGAACAGTTGATTTTTGTATTTTTGTATAGAATATGTGTTGACGCAATGCAAGAATTGCGATCATAAGAAATCTTTGGTTGAGCGCAACTTCATTGCAAGGCTTTGTGATGACTGTGTTCATAAACATTCACCCAAGAAGGATCGTCGCAACTTGGTCAGCGCAACATGGTGGGCGCATCTGGGTGAAAGGCTAATTAATCGCGATGGGATAGAAAGCTGATGACAGTCGAATCCAAATTAAGTTGACAGTCGATAACGATCACAAGTACATTC